>NC_136532.1:2528606-2813606 GCF_910591455.1 Pholis gunnellus
ATATCACAGCTCCCTCATTAGTGAGAGGGGATTTCCTTTGGAATATCTCACCGAGCACTTTGAGAGAAGCGGCTGTATTTACATTTAAAAGATCCAAAGTGGCCATCTGAAGCTAGCTACCTCTTTCCTTAATTGCTGGCTTCAGTTGTCCATGAATACATCCACTTTATTACTGGCTCTCATTACTGGACGGCACTGAGGAAAGCCCCCCCACCACCACCACCACCACCACCACCACACACACACACACACACACACACACACACACACACACACACACACACACACACACCCTCCACCTCTCTCTGTCTCCCTCTCTAGCAGGACAGGACCACATCAGAGATCTCCCAGTGGCCAAAAGACACAAACAATTGAGAGGGATTAGACTGTAATCCTGTTTTTACTTTCATCTGCCACATATTCAAAGGAGAAGCTCAGTGAAGCATGGGATTCTTGAAGGCTGTGCTCCATGGAAAACTAAGGGGAAGTACTGTAAATAATGCAGTACTAGGATGGGGATTACAAGTTAGAGATGACAAGAGGACAATGAGCTTGACAACAGATGTAGATTCAGCCTATACGGGATACATTGCTGCCCAGTTGATTTAGACAGAGAAGGATTCTGTGGAAAGTGAACAATGTAAAGGTGCATGATCAAGTTCAACATCAACCATGAGGGTTTTCACTTTCTCAGTACACATCTTACCTATACATGCCATATATTATTTTCAGATTAAGTTGGAAATTCAGAATAGCCATAGAACACATGGTTTAGGACAGCCACGTTGAACTGCAGAGTCTTAACGGGATGCAATGTGGGACAACTGGGACAACAGACTTTTTCAACCACATTGATGGTGAGATGCGAGCTATTCTAACTCTGATGTCAATTTTAGAATATACCACTCTGTCCAGTTCTCTTTGTTTTTTACACATTTATTCCTTGTCTTGATTTTGTCCAGGTCTAATGTAACTCAATGCAACCTCCGTTAACAGCAGCCGGTGGGCAACACAGTCCTTCATGGCTGAATAACGGAGCTAACAGCTAACTCTAAATAGATCTCCTCCTGCAGTTTTCAACACAGATTTGTGGTTCACAATGTAGCATCAGGGAAAACGTAGGGTGGATAGGAGTGTTTAACCAAAGGTGTGAAGTATTAGTTTGCATGTGTGCAGTACCGATTTGGCAGGATCGGGTACATGTGTTGTTGTTGTTCCTGTGTAGCAGAAATGAGCTGATAAATGATATGATAACATGATATCACTTTGGTGCATAGACTCTCAACCTTGTCGATACCTGCTCCAGGATGTTAGGCTGTATCGGAAGCTTTTCTCAGACTGGTATCAGAACAACTAGTCTGTACATATAAGGATCTCAAAGCACACAGAGACCATGCTATCGTACAACGCTAAGATATGCACCTTCAATTTACCTTGAGCCAAAACAATTATTAGTACCAGATTTTGACCCAACTTCACATAATATCTAATGCCTGGAATGTTCTGGAGACATTTATCACTGGTAATTTACCAGAGCTCCAGAGAAATGGATGCTTTCACTGGGTATGAGGCTGACTTGCTGGTCTTGCACAAAAAGTAGGCCTTCATACATCAGATATACAAGAAGAACATATTTACTCCTTCTGCCATCCACTGGTAGATCTAAAATGCATGCTGGGATACAGTCTACAACAAGTTCCCATGAGTCAGATCTCAAAGCATCTTCAATAAAGTGGGCTACAATTGGCTAATGCAAACCTTAAATTGGGACCTTGACTGATAACCTTTCACAGGCATTGGTCTAAAAATTTAGTTTTACTTCTTCAGACTTTTTCCTTTTCCATACAACTTCTTCTTCTTCTTCTTCTTCTACAACCTCTCACAAGTCCAAAGGAACAGAAGTAACGACTGAGATTGAGGCCTGTTGTTTTCGTTCACTAGATTTGGAGAATAGGCTTGGTAAAAAAACATGCTGAATAAACTGCTTGCAGCTTGACTGTCAGAGCTATATAACAATTGATTAGATGTGTTGTGACTTAGGTACTTGGTTCTTAGTAAACTTTTTAAATGGAGTTACTGTGAAAATTATTTTCGTGTCAAGCTTTTTGCTAATTCACAGACAGTCGTGTTAATGTGGATTATTGGACAGAGAGAAGATTGCTTCTACATGGACTGTTGAGCCGATGGTGAATCTGACTTGAGTTGGGTCGAGTATGTTCCAGTCTGGGTCAGTTGGTGTTCCTTTTAATCTATTTGTGACTGATGTTGGTGACACACTTTAAAACACTTTTAAAAAGTTCACTCACCCCGCACGCCTCTCCATCCAGGGTTTCAACCAAATGCTGCCTCTTTTTGGTCTTTTTTTAGCACAAATGTCACTGCATATAAACAGCTGCTGGTTGCTTTCCAGGTTTTTTTTAAGATTTCCTTAAGATTTATGCTCCTTCCTGACAATCAAAGGCGATCAGGCGGTGGAAACGATCTTTGTGTCGTTTTTCCGGGCTTTATAGGTTTGAGCTCTTCAGAGCTTGCACTGATTCCAGCAGTATGTGTGTGATGCCTGGTTGAACTGAGTTGTGACTCTAAGGATAAGAGGTGCCATTTGCCAGTTAATTGGATAACTATTATCATATTCTTTCCTGGCAAAGAAGTATGTACCATCAAATTTGAAGCTTTTCTGCTAAATTGAACAGTCATTGTAGCATCAAGCAGAAAAAGCAACAGAGCAGTTGGTATAATTCTTGTGGGCCCCTAAGAGTTCATGACTGAGTAATCCAAGCCAGTATGTATCAGTGCTCCGCCGCCTGCAGGTCCCAGAGGAGAGATTGAGACTGCCACATCAACACAGGAATGACCTTGTTTCCCTCAGCCCCCCCCCCCCCCGCATCACACAAACACATTACAGCTTGGAAAACCCACACCTGACCTGTGTCACTCAACACAAGCAACACGCTGATTCAAACCAATGCTGCTCTGGCATTTACAAAAGTGTTTGCAATGTGAAATTCCTGATGTTCAGGAAGCTCTGTAGGGGTATGAGACATTCTCTTTTTTCAAAATAGTCAAAATAAGAGCATGTGCATTTATATCCACTACAGCTGAACAAGAGTTTAACAGGCGTCCTGATCTTAAGCATAACACATATGACCATTCATTTTGAATTCTAAGGAATATGCTTCTTAATCAGACACTAAAATATGACCTAAGCCACCATGAAGAAATCTTGTATTTAAGTCAAATGTGAAAAGTGAATTTAATATTGAGTCACATCTGGCAAATGTGTGCAGAATCTGTATCTGTATCATTTATCACATTCTATAGAGCTCGGAGCAGGCTGTGTTGTCTAGCTGTCAACACTTTGCTCAGCCCAAAGCTCTGGGATTACACAGGAGCTGATCGCTGTCTGTCACAAAGAGACGAAACCTGAATACTCTCACAGGGAGGAGAGAGGGACTGTTTGGTACATGCTAGTTCTTGATTCAGCAGGTGGAAGAGGTGTTTAAGTATTCAACAAGGACACTAACAGGATATATGAATGAATTAGCTGTTGTTTAGCTTCATTTTGTTAGCTGTTTGTGTTTTGTTTACCTTTAACTGCGAGGCCCTTATACGCCTGCAAGACCTTAAATGAGACCCTGGAAACCAAAATACCTTCTTCAAACCACAGCAGTAAAGAAAAGTATTGTAAAGCGTAGCCATTGTTACAGGTTCTGCTTTTCTTTCCTCTTTTCTCAGCCTTCTTTGGAGACAAGTTCCTGGAACTACGACGGTACTCCCAAGGACAATTACAGTATTTTTGACAATGTTGGTATCAGCGGCATTCTGATTTCTGTTTGTAGTCCAAGTTGTATTGACCAATCACGCTGGAGCAGGCTTTGGTTGAATGCATGTAAACAGATAAAGAAGCCGAATGCATTGGCTGAAATGTAATCTGGGAACCCACCTTGTTATAGTCGATGATTTCACTTTTTATTGGTCTAAAATCAGCTCGTAAACTGGTTATTTGTGAAACAATCTGTTCGTACACGTTGACTATCAACTCCAACTCCAGTCTCACATCTCAAGTTATTAATATTAACTAAAATACGAGCAGCACACGGAGGAGGAAGCCTTTGCTGGGATATCCACTGGCTACACCGGAACCCCAGAAATATGTCAGACCAGATAGGGTTCAGGGATTGTGCAAGACCTCCATTGATCTGTAGTAATTATGTTGGGAGCAAAAGAGGAAGTCAGTTAAGTTATTATAGAGAGGAATACAAATGTTGACCAAATACAAATGGTCAACAAAACATCAGGCTTTTAAACGAACCTTAACAAAGTACTTACTCTGACCCACACCATGACCTTTCCCTACACCTACACACGTTTCTTTTCTACCTAAACCTAATCAAACATTAACTAAGGCATTTGAACAACCTAGAATTATTTTTCAACAGTGCTTTTTGAGGGTTTTGGAAAGCACAGACACATGTTATTTATAGGGGCATCAGATCGGAGAGATTCTTCTCTGTGTTATCTGGAGGACTATTGGGAACTACATCTCGGTATTGCTCAGGCAGTGATACTCCAAGTCCAAGTTCCATTTACTATCATGGGCCACGGCAGTGCTGTGAATTAGAAGCAGATATTACATATTATCACAACAGAGATGACTACAACAAACACGTCTAAAAGACACAGTGATACAGCAAACACCTAAACAGAAGAGGGGATACCAGAGATTGAGAAATAAATGTCACAATGCATACACTAGAGCAGGGGTCTTCAACGTCTTTCAGGCCAAGGACCAAGGACCAAGGACCCCCAAACTGATGGAGATGGAGCAGGGACCCCCGACTATATATGTTGTATAAGATTGTGTTTTTTAAACTGGACCTAGTGCCATGTATAAACATAGCTCTTTATTGTGCATTCAATACTAAGATATTCAAATAACACACAGGTTGATATATTCATGTTGTTATTTTAAACACGTGAAGGTACAGTGAGTAGGGGGGCCGTGCCACTGACATTTAGAAACATACCTTGTCAACCAATGCCAATATCAACATTGTCTGTTAATTGCATGAAAATCATGCATACAAGTTATTCAAAGTGACGTTTTATTTTAACCCCCTGTTGAAGACCTCTGCCCTAGAGCATCCACCTGTTTGCCCATTTTTAGAGTTAGGCCACTGCCAAGATGACCATTTATACAGTAACAACTCAATTTCAAGTCCCCTCAAAGTTCTTAAAAGTTCCACTTTGGGATTTGCAGATCTTTTTTTTCTCCATTTCACTTTCTTTTAATTTCAAATCATGTTCTTTTTACGGCAAAATTATCCAAACCACCTTCAAAATTCTCAACCAATTTGGTCTTCTCTCCAATTCATCGTAACTCAACTGCAACCATGCCAACTAAATACTATTCACTCTTCTCTGTCAACTTCTACCACTATTCTACTTCATTTATCCATCTGTTTGTTTTCTTTTTCTTCCTTACTCCTTTCTTTTCCTCTTTCCTTTCCTGACACCTGGGATCCATCTTGCCTTGGGTCCAGTCATCATCCAAATCCCCTTTGAAAAGCAGAGATGGAAGTGAGGCCTTAAAACTTTATGGTGGGAGCCTTGGTACCACATGCCGTTTCAGTAGCAGCGCTGCTAGCAGGCCTGCCGATTTATGGCTTATGACACGCATATATTTAATTTGTAACCAAACACTTCCCCTTCCCCTCAGTCCCCTCAGAACTCTGGAACACGTCTTGTTTTCTCAGGTCAGGGGTTAAACAAAGGAAACACAGTGTTGGCTAGCTGAAGGGCCAGGACCAGGGGGTGTCAGGGTCACCTCCGAAGCCAGGCCAGAGCAGATTGTGGGACACATCAAGGTTAAAAGTTTAGCTGTGATATCTGGCAGGAGGGTTGGACCACTGCGAAGACCTTAAAGTGGAGACTGAGCAGGAATCAGAGGCTTTTGCATTTCATATAACGACATCCTCTCTCTATGCAAGAAGCCCTCCCGGTTGTTGGCTTTGACATCTTTACTGCCACATTGGCTACAAACCCCCCAAGGGGCGGGCCCAAATGCAGTTACACGCCCCACTAGCTCTCCACCTCTGTGCTGTGGTGTATCAACATATAAGTTTATTTAGTGTGAATGTCCCACAGCGCTCACTGCTCGTCCCCTTTATGAAGCTCAGAGCATCGTGAGTAAAGTAGCCAGGGTGGACGTAAGTACTGGATCTAATGGCTGTGTGTGTGTGTGTGTGTTTGTGTGTGTGTTTGTGTGTGTGTGGGGGGGAGGGGGTTGTCATCTGCATCCGATCAGCTTTTTCAGTTATAACAGACACATACTCTGGCATCTTTACATGTACCATGTGCATGCAATTTGATAATGTTTAATCATTAGTACAGTAAGAATGTCTGTCTGTCTGTCTTTGAAATATAATAAGGGGGACACACCCAACAGGGTAAAGAATTTAACTGATACACATCATCTTGAAACTTCCCCAGTTGATTACTTACTTTAAACAAGAATATTGAACTTTATCCAATGATCACATTTCTGTTCTGGAAATGTATGCAACATAGCACACATTTGATAAGACATTGACTCATTTTCATATTTAAACATAAAATTCCAGAAAACTTGTAATACAAAAAAAAAATTGTCTTAATTGTGTTGCTATATATATATATATATATATATATATATATATATATATATATATATATATATAAAAAAAATAATAATTGAAATATTGGCAGACACAGAATACTGTAAACATGTACTTTGACTAATATTTCCATTTTTCTTCAGCTTTTTGTTAACATATACAAACAAGCAACAAACCCACGAGAAGAGCAGAAAAGTTAATAAATAAAAAGGTCACCTCATTTCATATATATGTTCATAAACACACACATACACCGTACATCTGTATGTATTGCCTGCATAACTCTACAAAGTAAATATACAATCATCACATCATACAAGCACAATATGCCCCAAAATCAAATGACAACAGGATTGGCCAGTAGAAACCAGAGTGCCCAAATTATTACTTGTCCAACAAAAAGGGAGTAAAGTTAATAAATGAATAAAATAAAACAGTTATGTCTAGACCAAGAAACACTGCTCAGGGGGTATCAGGCATAGTTTTGAGTTTCCCCAAGTATGTCAGAACCGGGTCCCAGGTGGAGAAGAATTTCTTCCTTGACCCCCTAAGTGAGTATTTTATTTTCTCTAATTGTATGAATTGCATCAGGTCACTAAACCACATAGACGCCTTCGTGGATTTGTTGATTTCCAGTGCAACAATATTCTTCTACGAGCAAGAAGTGTCGTAAACGCCGTGATGTTTTTATGTCTTTTTCTTCTTGTAGAGTGTTGTCTATCTGTGACACCAAATATAGCTGATGCTGCATTGGGTTGGAGATCAATATTAAGAGCCTCAGAGAGTTGTAAAGATCACAGACCAGAAAGATGCCAGAGCAGGGCATGACCACAACATGTGAGTTAAGTTGGCAGCAGTATTACGACATCGTAACAACTAGCATCTGAATCAGGGTACATTTTAGCTCGTCTTGCTTTTGAGAAATGAGCTCGATGCAGAACTTTGAATTGTATTATGCTAAGTTTTGCACAAGAGGAAGTGTCATTCACTCTTTGTAAAGCACAGTTCCACATGTCTTCTTTTATGTCACCCCCCAGCTCACCTTCCCAGTCCTTTGCCAGGGTTAAGAGAGGCTATACAGTCACGTATTCTTGAAATTAGCCTTTTTGAGTCGAATGTGAATCCTAGCATATCATCTAAGTCTGACACTGAAGAGATGTTTGGAAAGTTAGGGTCATGACACTTAAGGAAGTGGTGGATTTGGAAATATCGGAATAAGCTGGACCGAGGAAAGCTAAACTTGTGTGATGAATCCTCAAAGCTGGCAAATACAAAGTTTATGTACATACCCTTAAATTTAACGATGCCTTTTCTTTGTATCTAATCTAGCTGGGGGGAAGAGGTGGTTATTGCATATGGGGCTTATGTCAAGAAGATCATTAAAACCAAAGTTCTGTCTAAATTGAAACCATATCTTGAGGGTATTGATGACAATTGGATTGTTTGTGAAATGTGAGATCGAAACTGGAAGACTGGAAGTGACCAGGGCTGTAAGAGATGTTGAGCTGCAAGATCTAGCTTCATAGTGACACCAGTCTGTATCTGGAGCATGAAGCCAAAAGAGAATATTTTGAACATTTGTTGCCCAATAGTAATAGCAAAGATTAGCAAGAGCTAGCCCTCCCTGTAATTTAGGCCTCTGTAGAAGTTCTATACGTATCCAAGGGTTTTTACCATTCCATATAAATCAAGTGAAAGCTTTATCAATACATTTAAAGAAAGATGTAGGAAGGCAGAGTGGAAGGCATTGAAACAGGTAAAGGAATTTGGGGAGCACATTCATCTTGATGCAATTCACTTTTTATATATTTATATATTTCTTTTTTTTACATTATATTTTTTCATAATTGATGCCTCAGTCAGTGTTTGTGGCAGCGACCCACGGGACAAAGAATCTAAAAACATCTAGTAGAATTGGGGATAATTTCTTAGAGAAAGTTTAAAAAATGTCTATTGGGTAGCCGTCTGGTCCAGGCGCCTTACCACTTTGCATTGCCATTATCGCTTTAATAATTTCAGAAAGTTGTAATGGGAGTTCAGTCTTTGTCTTATGTATCATGTTTATGGAAGGAGCCCGAAGGTTGTTTAAGAAAATGTGAGAGTCTGCAGGCCTGGGGCCTCTCTTCTACCTAGAGACACAGAGGTGAAATCTGATTGGATAAAAGCTCTACTTAAAACAAGCTGCACTGGAAGCAGAGCAACTGAGGAGCACAGTAGCTGTGCAATGAGAAAATAAGATAATGGGAAAAATATTTTTATAAATTATAATACATGTAGTGTATTTAAGAAAAAATATTAAATTATGAAATAGCTATAACTTTGATTCTGTTTAGGCCAGCAGAGAAGGCTTTGCAGGCCCTGAAGGCTGTTACGTGGTGCGAGTGTCAGACAGCACGTTGCCTGTTATGTCGGGTGGGTTGCCATTTTGAGCGCAGTGGCTCCACCGAGAGAACATTATACTTCCCACAATTTAAGCTTCTGCATTTTCCAAATGCAATATTCAAACGCATTGTTCGGTTCGTAATACGTAACGAGCCGTGAGCCTCGTACCGAACGGTTCAATACGAATACGTGTATTGTTACACTCCTAGAAACAAATGATTACCGTAGCTGTGGCGTCATAATGAGGTTATTAGGAGGTGATTCAACTGTGGTAAGACAGCACTGAAGGCCCAGGTATAAAACACATTTTGTAGGAGAAAGGGTTGATATGGCTTATCCAGTGTGATAACTGTTTCTGCAAAGGCCCATTGTTGTTGATTTTCTAAATCTGAAATAATAAAAAAATATTTATTTTCTGTGAGCACCACAAATTAAATTCCATTCACCTCCTCCGTGGAGAGGAGGCAGAAACTGATGTTTCTAAACCATGACAAACAAAACATAAACAAATACATGTTAACTATTATGACTTGTTCCCAGAAGAGGAAGTGAGAAAATATGCTTTGGGTTGATGATTTGGGTCAACTGACTCTTCACTCATCTACACAAGCCTATTGTTACAGTAACTGGGTTAGAAATTTGACTAAATGTGTTCAACACTTACTCATTTTGTGTAGACACAAAGGAATAGAAGCAGCTTTGAGAGAAAACTTCATATGACATGAAGAGCTGCAGCCAGAATCCCTCTCCACTCCATCTGCTCGGCAGAGAGAACTGCCAACTACAGCTCAGGAACACCACACACACATGCACTCATTGCATTACCAAACTAACATACACTCTCAGCACCACATGTATAAAGTTTGCCTCTCTTTGTTACCTGGTGGCATAGTCTAAATAAATACACTTCAGTAGCAAAAATAGGAATTGAAAAAATCTGTCTTCATTCTAAATACTGTGCAGTTCAAACACTGAAGCCAACAGAGTGAAGCTATGTGCTGCAAACAGAGCTGAGCTAACTCCTGTCTCACTTAGAGGCGTCTTTATGGGCCATTGTTTACCATATGGGGTGTGTTAAAGCCAGGGACAGCAGGTAAATCACAGGGCTGGGCCCAGCACACAACCAGCAGACTGGAGGAGGACATGGCCACCAGCCTGTGTGTTAGGGAGAGAGCAAGAGAATAGTGGAGGGTGAGGAGGTGTGTGTGTGTGTGTGTGTGTGTGTGTGTGTATATGTTGGTTGGGACAAGGTATTGCTTAGGTTTTGACATATTTGTGGCTGGTTGGGGAAGCAGCACTTCTTTTTTCCTTTTTCTTTGAATGTGGAAGGGGAGATTATGGTTAAAGAGTAGTGTCTGTATCTTAAATGTCACCAGATTGTTACCTTTTGTCAGATACTTTTGTATTTGTGACAACTCTGTAACATAATGAAATACCCATGAAATCAAAAACAACTTTTGTAAAAGAGCTTTCAAAGGTAAAACCTTTAAAACTCGATCAAGGGTTTGACTGGAAGACATCAGTCCATGGTCGAGTTCAGGAAGCTGTAGATGTTGTGCACACCTCCCCTTCACCACCCCTCCTCCATTGCCGGGCTGCTCACCAGCAGGGGTGCCTGTAATCCCAGCAGCACTATTGTGTGGACCCGCAGGTATTTCCCCCACCTCCGCTGAGCAGCGGACTCAGCTGACTGGCAGCGCTGTGGGAGCAGGAGGAGTTCTCCTCCCAAAGCATGACTCCCTTACTTCGCTCTTTGCTACGTCCTTCTGGAAACACAGAATTATAAATATGATGTTATTTGTTGCACTGGTTCAGTATTGTACTATTCCTAGGATTCACATTTCAAAGTCAGAGTGCGAGAGAAGTGTCTATGAATATGTGCTTGGGGGTTTCATTCCATCAACCTGAGAGATTACCACTTAGTCTCCAACAGCTTTCCTTTCAGACCAGTGGAGGGGTACACTTATTTAATCTTGACTGATCTGGCCTAACCAGTGAGTGGTTAATGTCCTGCGTGTACTGGGGACCTCCCCATATCCCCACAGCTGCAGCCTTTAGAGAAGAGGTTTCCATAAGGTTGAGAGGATGGGGAGCTCCCAGGGGTCCTTTAGGGGGTTCCAACAGGTCCTCAGGGATTTCTCCAGATTTCATTTTTGGACAGTAGCATGGCAAAGAATTGGTCATCGATTATGTTAACTTTGTGCTCTCCAAAGTAACCGTTAAAAAAGGCCAATAAGGCTAAATGCAAGCCATCAGATAAAAGGCACATGCAGTAACATTCACTAAGAGGCCCATGGTCGGCTGGCTATGTGAACAAAGAGGAGAAGCTCTGATATCAACACACACAGAGGGAGAGAGACTTCATTCTGTGCTCAGGTAGACATTACTCATCTATATCGGTACATAGATGATAGTTGTTTGATGATATATTAATGGTCTTAATATTGCATACAGCTCCTTTAAATGACTTGAGATGGTGCCAATGACAGAGGGAGGTTAGGCTCTCACTGCTATTCCATATAATACTGAAATCTCTGACCATACATGCCAGTGTTGTTGTATTTGTGCCTCCAAAGCTGATGCAGATAGGCTCTGCAAATGTAGTGAGTTTAACTGGGACTCTCCAAACAGTGGCACACTACTGTAGCGGCCTGTTAGAAGTTCTGTCCTGCTGCCTGTGGCCTTTGCAGCCCTGGTGGGGCGCATTTGTCCCCCCTGCACCGCTGCCCTGCCAGTTGGCAAGCCTAAGCCAGGAAACTGTCAGTGTCGATTGAGCTGAGTGGAGGAGGTCCTGCTAAAGGAGCCTTGCTAGTTCCAGGGCCCACCTCTGTTTCCAAAGCATGGGAATAAAGAGCTCTGCATTCCACAGGTCTGAGCTGCCAGCTTTCCCCCAGTCCACAGTTCACAGGGAGTCCTGAATGAGATTAACAAAAGCGTTCTGTTGGACCCCTCTTGGCCGGCTTCCACGTCAACAGCTCGCAGGGTCAGGGGTCACACTAACTACATTCATTCCCAGCAGACCCCATGCTCCAAACACAGGCTGCCAGTCGCACAAACTCCCAGATTTTCCTCTAATCCCCCGAGATATGTCTGATCTCTCCACATGTTTCTGCTCAATTAAAGCAATATCACACCTTGCAAATGGAACGGAGAGAAAGAGAGAGAAGCAGGAGAGAGTGCAGCCACAGAAACAGACAGAGGAGAGAAAGTGAGAAAAGCGAATGAATGGAACGTGGATAATGGAATTATTAATCTGCTTGTGTAAGGCACTAACACATGAGGCTGCGCACCTGATGAAACACCAGAGGCAAAAGCTCAATTGATGGAGGACACATGACTGGCATGGTAGTAAAGCCAATGCACACAGCATATACCCACACACCCACACACACACACACACACACACACACACACCTGCTCCATTCTTTAGCAGAACATCGAGGTGAACATGAAATCCTTCTTTGTGTTTCTCCAACAAAGATTAAGATTGCTGCATCATGAGTATGTTAAGAATTCAGATATTCAAGAGGATCTGATTTGCTGAACTTCATTTTAAAATAACTTAGCTGTGCTTATCACTTACACTTTACGCCACAACCATTTGATCTAACTGATTTATTGTTCCTACTGTTCCAGGAAATCATTTTCTTCTGTCCCATATGAGATGAAGATGCACTGGTGGCAGCATTCATATCTTTTAATCAAAGGCACATTATAATTATGGTATTTAGTTATAGAATATTTGAAATCAATCTGCATTTAAACGGACATACCAAGAAATAGTATTGTATTTTTCTACAAAAGTTGAACATGAACAACAATGTTGAGCTGGTTAGATTACATAACCTAAAGCTACCATTAAAACCAACAGATGCCTGGAATGGTTGGAAGAATTATCATTGTGAAATGGTGCGACTGTGGCTCAGTGGTAGAGCAGGGTCGTCCTTCAATCAGAAGCTCCGCTGGTCCATGTCGATGTGTCCGTGGGCATGACACTTAACCCCAAAGGCTGTTCCTGCGGTGTATGAATGGGTATGAATGGTTCGTTAGAGTCCTGATGGGCAGGTGGCACCTTGCATGGTAGCCCCTGCCATCAGAGTATGAATGGGTGTGAATGGGTGAATGATGACATGTAGTCTCTAGAAAAAACTAGAAAAGCGCCATAAAAGTACAGTCCATTTAAAATGTAAAGCTGTACAGCAGGGGTCTTCAATGTTTTTCAGGCCAAGGACCCCCAAACTGATGGAGATGGAGCAGGGACCCCCGACTATATATATTGTATACGATTGTGTTTTATATTAAACTGGGCCTAGTGCCATGTATAAACATAGCTCTTTATTGTGCATTCAATACTAAGCTATTCAAATAATACACAGGTTGATATATTCATGTTGTTATTTTAAACATGTGAAGGTACAGTGAGTAGGGGGGCCGTGCCACTGACATTTAGAAACATACCTTCAGCTGATACCAATGCCAATATCAACATTGTCTGTCAATTGCATGATAATCATGCATACAAGCTATTCAAAGTGACGTTTTAATTTAAACATAAATGTGGAAACGAGAATGAGTGATGGCCTATTAGTGCCACTGCCATGCATTAACATACCTGTTATCTTGCATTCAATACTGAACTATTAAAATAATGGACAGATTCATGTTTTAAAAAGAGTAAAAAAAGTACCTCCGCGGACCTCCTAGGGGTCGTGGACCCCCTGTTGAAGACCTCTGCTGTACAGCATGTATCTGAAAATGGTGAGCAAAAATGATATGATTTGTAGTTAAATAGCTAAACATGAAATAATTGGAAAAACACTGGTTTTATAAGTTCATTTGTATCTAATAGCAGTCTCTCTAATACATCATGCTGAAGGACAACTTCATATTTCAAAACTATGATGACTATCGACCTTTATCTAGCTCCAGGAATGGCAACATGTCTTGATATGTCAATGTACCAGAAATGTTGGCACTACTTTTTAATAAGGCACTCTCTATAAAGGAGTTGATGAGTTGTGACTAATGGTTGTATTAATGGTTAGTTACTACATTAGTTACTACATTTAAGTCATAGGCTAGTAATAAGAACTACATTGGAGTTTCCAGATTGCTGGTTCAGGTCGACACTTGTTTTGTTTTTTCGGCTCTTTAAAATTCACAAGGAAGAATGCTACTTGACCTCTGACCTTTTAGAAGAGCTGCAGAACATCTGGACCCAAACCATTAATATACACTCACATGTTTACCTGTGGGAGATGCCAACATCTATAAGGCAGTAAGTGATTGTTATTAACTATAAATAAATTATATTTGGCCTTCACCCTTGAACTTCTTGTCTTTTGCTCCTCATGTTTCGGTGATTCAAGTTTTTTATATGCCCACTATATCACTCTGGATGAGAGCGCCAACTTAACACCTAAAGGCCAAAGTGACATGACTCTGCCCTTAGAAAACACGCCGTCTCTGTCCACAACAGGAAAAAGTCACTCTGTGTTTCTGCTTTCAGAGGAGGGATGTCTGCTTTGTCCTGCATCTGAAACCAGTTAGGCCAGAGAGCAGCGGTAAACCAAACTGGACAGGGGGAGACTCTGAGGGGGGAGATAGAGAGTGAGAGAGGAGAGATATATAGAAACGGAGATGAGGGTGAGGTTGGTGGGGAGGTGGAGATGGTTGGTGGGGGTTGTTCACAGAGAGGATCATACATTACTTTTTTCTCCCCCAGTATTTCTTGTCCTTGATCTGCCTGCTTTTCTTTAAGCTCGATCCAGAGCCCTGCCCCCCTGCCGAGTCTTTAGCCCAGAGGAGGGGGGCCTCGGCCAGCTGCAGGCTTCACTGGAGCCCTGCGCACAGAGGTGGAGGGGGTGGAGGAAAAGGGAGGGGGAGGAGGGGGGGGTGTAGCGGTGGATGGAGGCAGAGACGGAGAGAGAAGAAGGCTGCGAGAGGCAGCTGATGACAGCGTGAGTGCAGCAGAGGATATTGCACTCAGAGACACAACACTGGGACCCTGAAAGATTGAGTTTCAAAGCGGGAAAAACAGCAGAGGATTTCTCATTTCCAGATCCACTTCTGCAGTTCAGACTGACCGAACGCGGTCAGCAGTCGTGGAGTCAGGAGGTGACTCATCAAATGTAAACGGTAGCACATTATTTGAAGGATATGCATGACCTCAATATACTGTTAAGACATGTTCTAACAAGGGTTAATATCACGGGTTAACAACAATAACAAGGAGTTACCATACATAATTCATCTTTACGTTATAAAACAGTTATAAGCTATGAAAAAGAAAACATTTGGGTTTGCCAGGTTGCTAAAATCCATTCTGAAGGAGAATATACACCAGCCAAAGAAATGTTCACAACATGGCAACACAAAGATCAAACGATTCCTTAACCATTAAAGCAATTAGATACAAATTGCTGTATAGTCCCTTTATAAGGAGTGCCCTGTTATAAAGTAACCTGTGCTACTGTTATTACATTAGATCACATTCATCTTAATCTTCCTTGTGCATTCTGTTTTCAAGAGGAAAGGGAGAGCTGCTTATCTTGTCAAACCAACGATCCAAAACCCAAAAATATTACTAATGTTACTCTGAAATTCAGACCAGCAAATCATCTTTCTGTCATTTAATAAATTAGTCATCTAGTCATTTCAACACTTACATGTATGACAACAAAAGGTTCAATGTCAGGCTTGTCATAGACTTTTGTCAAAATAAAAAAAATCACAATCAAAGGCTGACAAATCTGCTGCGACACTATCTGCACATGCAGCGGCCTCACAGAGGGTCTGGAGCCAAAGGTTGAACAACTCTATTAATGCATGTAAAGGAAGAATTATCCCGACACATAAAAAGTGTGAACTCGTAAATATATTTATATTTCCTTCTTTTCAAAAGAAATATTGAAAATAATAAAACACTGCTTATTACTTTATATCTTTTATGTTTTAAGTCTGTAAAGAAGCAATTAAGTTGTCCTGCACCATTTATTTTTATTTTGAATTGAGTGAATACAAATATATTTTTAATCATTATTGGACTGTCTGAGCTCTTGAATGCCGAGTTGTCAAACTGGTTATGGCTTGTTAACTCTTCTGGGCTCCAGAGGAGGTGTGATGTGCTTGCTTTAGGACACTGTCCTCCTGCTATCAACAGAGGGCGCTAGGACTCAATATGTGGATCCAAGGAGAAGAAGAGAAAAAGAGAGATGTGAAAAGCTCTATCAAAAAAGACTAAATCAGTGGTAAAAATCTAAACTGAAGACTTGCATTCCCACTTATAAGACATCTAGACAGCATCACCTGGGTTCACTGGAGGTGGATAAATCGTGTGTTAGTGTGAAGGGAGATCCAGTTGCTCAGATGCAGCCAAATCACATCTTCAAAACAGAAAAAAAAACAAGATCACAGACATCCTCTCTCTAGTGCCAACACTCAGCGAACCTGCAGCATTACCATAAGACACAGCTACAGCATGTGTAACTAAACAGTCAAATCCCAGGGATGGTGTTTTATGATCTGTTTGATAACTTGTGTGACACAGCACTCCCTGTTCATTTATAAATCCCTGGTAATCCCAGAGAGGTAGTGACAGCTGATTTAGAGACGCTCGGGGCTCTGTTGGTGAAGATAAACTGAGGTACTTTCTAGAAACAAGGTCTGCCGAGAGCCTGGAGAGTCTAAATCACTCCTTAAAGAGACAGAGAGCCTTGACGTCACTGGGGTCCACGGGTGTCGCGGGGCCACTGGCCGGGCCGAGACGCATTAGCTTCATGTAGTTCGTCAACCACATTATAGTGTCGGCGACGGCTGGACAGAAAGTTTCTCCGAAAAGTTTCCTGCTGGTAAGAAAGGGAGATAATTCATACATCTAATGGGAGCCATAAATCCTCATATTAACTTCACCGCACAGCATAGAAGGGCACGGCCCAGTGAAATAAGAGACAGATGAGGGCAGGAAAGAAAAGAAACATAAATTAAAAGGTAGAGGAAGAGAAGAAGGGGAGGAGGAGTGCATGCTTAACAGAAGACAACAGAACAGAGAGGAAAGATATGGGTTCATATCGAGACGCACGCCAGACAATCAAAAGAAGAGGCGGGGGGGCACTACAAAGGGAGAGAGGGTAGAGGGGACTAAGGGGTGACAGCGGGCCCCGGTGCAAGGGTGAGACAGGAGGCAAGAGGGGCCTGGTGGCAGGGCCCAGGCCTGGGTGGTGTGGCGCTAACAGGCCCCCGGGGACCCGGCGCTGCAGGACCATATGGGGAGCAGTGAAAGGGAGAGGAGCAGCGGGAGCCCCGGGCTGACAAGCCACCGCTGCCCCTGCTTCAGCTGTTCCCCTGGAGCCCCGGGGACCTGGGGATTAGAGCCACACAACAAAGACAACACATACAGGACAACACACACACACACACACACACAAACACACACATACACACACACAGACACACACACACATACAGGGTGGACACTAGTGGAAGAAGTCCACCCAGTAGTACAAAGACAAGTACACACTGGCACACACATGCACATAAATTCACACACAAAGGATGCACTGCCAAAATAATGCAGAAAGCCCAGAGTCAATCCACTTACAGTCTGCAACAAAGACAACACTGAACACACAAAGTGGCAAAGCCAAATTCAATCCATTTATGGCCTAAATGACACACACATACACACACACACACACACACACACACACACACACACACACACACACACACACACACACACACACACACACACACACACACACACACACACACACACACACTGTATTATTCACACACATTAAAAGTCAGTGGATGCAGCAGCAGGCTACTTGTGGTGTGATGCTACACTAATTTACAGGATTATTATGGTTATGGGTATCATTTCTATTAGTTATGGTAACAATGTATTTACCAAGTTCTGGGAACGTGGTGACACAAGCAGTCTGACGAAAAACACAAGCAGTCCGAGGATCAGAGCGGCTGTAATGTTGGTAATAAGGAATACTGTGGAACTATGGGGGTTTGGATGTTTGTTTTCACTTTTACATTTATTTGGCTAAATGTGGGTTTGTGTAAAACATAAACTCATCTTCCTTGTGTTTGTTGCTTCATTCCTGGATTTTGGCAATTAACTTTGTATGGAGGCTAACCTTAGCGTAATGTTATTATTATTATTAGCAATAGAAAGGGTGGCCACGGCTACGAACACAAGTACCAAGTTGTAATAAAAGAGAATAATCCTGGCAGTTAGCGGATGTCACATGTTTGTATATACACCAGCAGGATTTGATATTATTTTGTAGGATTTGCATTTTTTTAATTTTTTTTATTAGTAAGTAACTATTAACAATATCATTTTTCAAACATTATTTTTGGGGGAGAGGGGGGGATGACATGCAACAACAGGTGAGGTCCTTAACGGTAGCTGCCAGGCCGCCCCCACTGTCTCTGCACAACCAAGTCACCTGAAAAATGTTTTGCTATTGTACGTTTCTGCAAAATACGGATATGTTGAAAGTTGTGTAAATAAGTTTTATATCAGCCTCGTACACACTGAAACACAGTTCCACATGGCTAACCATGTGAAACGATTGGTTTGGTTTAGGTAACAAAACTACTTGGTTTATGTTAAAGTCATGACGTAACTATGTAACTGGAGTTAATAAACAACAACCGCCATCAGCAGATGTATAGGTAACGCAGCAAGCATAGAGTCAACAATTACTACTGGTTTCATATGGGACATGAATAGTGGTCTGAAAGTCTAATATTCATCCTGACTTATACTTTCATGCCTTTCAGTGGCATCCCAGCCTCACTTATTGCATAAAAGATGAAAAACAGTATATGCTGTAACTTCCTCTGTTGTACAAGAAAACCTTGGAAAGAATACTTTTTAAGCCACCTGCACTGGCGAGCTGCCATGTCTCTGTCAAGCCTACAACCAGACTTTCAAGTTAATCGACTCCTCCCTAAAACTAGAGCTGGTGAAAGTTACCTGCCTCCATCAAATGCGGGAGTGGGGTAATGTGTGTGTGTGGGACCAAATCGGAAGCCTCACACCACTGCTAAATCTACCCCATGGCAGCGAGTACCTGCTGCCTGCTATCTCCGTCCCTCCTGTAGCCCGAGGCCATGAAAGCAGCCTTGGCTAACATTAGGCTGCATTTCCTGGGGCTCAGTGAAACAGAGTACCACCTGTCCTCCTCTAATAACACAAAAAGTAGCTTTTCCCTCCTCTCCATCTTCCATCTTCACAGACAATGAGCCGCTGCCTCTTTTACAGTGTGCATTGAGGTCGGGCTGACGGGCAAACCCTCCTTCAGGCTCAGGAGGAGGAAGAAGGGGGAGGAAGAAGTCAGTGGTAGCACCTGCAGTGTCACACTAACCAACCCGCCTCCAATCCATTCCAGTCATTGTGTTGCCTGTCTGCCATTGAGTCTCGAGTCTTCTCCCAATTCCCCCAGTTCAGTGCGAGATGACAAACAGCTAATTAATTTCCCTGACGCCAGAAGAAGCAAGACTCAAACTGGGGAAAGAGACTGCCTTTAGCGAAAAAGAAGTGGAAGTGGAGAGATTAATTCATGAAGCTCGTTTTTTTTTTCTCCTGGTAGTATTTGCATGTGGAGTACTGGCTGTGGACTTCAGTATGTAGTCCTCTCCTCTCTCTCACCACACACGCACACACACACACACACACACACACACACACACACACACACACACACACACACACACACACACACACACACACACACACACACACACACACCTCTAATTCATATTCACCTCCTTCTTGTCTGCATTTTCCTCAACTTTAGCCTTTGGCGCTCTCCCTCTCCAATGACTTCATACATCAATATGAAGCAAAATGCATACATTACACTCATTAAAATTCATGTTTAATCCACTATATTCATAAGAATTAAGAGGTAAAATAATATGAGGACAAAGCAGGAGTGTGGCTTTAGCCTATATTAGCCACAGAATGAACTCCACTTCACCTGTTGAACTAGTGTTTGGGAGACTAGTTACGCAGATTTGAAAAAAAAAGAAAACAATTGTACTCCTGTAGAAGCAGACAGAGAAAGCTGTCAGACCAAAAGAGTTTATCTGCATTTGTATAACTTGGTCTTCATTATCTGATGAAGATAAACAACTTGAGCCCTTCCTGTTTTGTTAAAACGAGAGAAGAGACGATTGATCTCATTATGCTGCTGCTGAATAGTTTTATGGTCATTACATCACAGCCCTGTTTGCTCCACTGCTTCATCCATATTAAGATGTTCTGAATTCAGTTCCTCTACGGATGTCTCCGTTTCTAGTCTGTCACATTAAACAGGCCATTATTAGTTTCACACTCAAAATGATGTACAGAAAGGTTACTTTAGTGAAACGATCGGCCCTTTACTTTTAACGAGAGCATATATCATAAAGCAATCTGAGGGCAATAATCGTTCATCATTATTGAGACGACGACGCTGCTTTGGGGACCTGGCTTCAGAATGGAAAACAGATTTCCTTCAGGCTGGGCGGAGGTGTTGGAGGTTCTGTTCTCTCTGCAGCAGAAAGAGGATGAAATCGGAGTTTTAAACACAGATGTAATGTTTTCTAATCAGAGTGAGCAGTTTCACACTCACTTTCTTTTTGATTCCAGTTTGAACCACACAGGCTTCTATAAAACCAGATCCAGAGGCCATGTGAACACTCAAGTTGGAATTTGCCAAATGACAAAGTAGGTCTTCCACTTTATGTCGTTCACCTAAACCTTCAGCGTTGGTGTTAGAGCATGGAGCCGGGGCCACAGCTACCACTAAGGACACAGCTCATACCTGGTGGGAGATATATTATCATCTGATTCCAGTATTATTCATTGTTGGAAGAAGCATTCAGGTCTTTTACAAGTAGCAACACCTCTGTGTTACAAGTCAAAGTTCTGCATTCAAAATCTATAAAAGTACTAAAGTATGAGCATCAAAATATACTCAAAGGACCAAAAGTAAGATAAAATACTCTTTAGGAAGAATGGTAGAATGATTCATATGCTATTATTGGATTAGAATTATCAACGCATTAATGTGTTCATCACTTTAATGTTGCAGCTATGTGGCACATTCTAATGACTGTATATACTGCTGGAAGCTTGTGAATCTTAATACAGTCTTATCTTTCAATAATAATACATCATAATGTATTTGTTGATTATATTTTGTATTATCAATCTCAATTTACACTAAGTTATCAAATAAATGTAAAAACTATTAGCCTCTGAACTATAGTGGTGTGTAGTATAAAGTAGGATACAATGCAAACATGGACCTTGAATTTGTACTTAAGTACAGTACTTGAGTAAAAGTACCTTCTTACTTTTAATTCTGGTATTTTTGGACACAAATATTTAGATTTCAATTTGACTGCTCCTATGCATACAAACTAAAATGAACAGATTATATATTCAAACTGACAACTGAATTAATAAAATATGAAGAATCCTGGAAAACCACAACTTCTTGTATTTCACTTGTGTTTTGACTAAAGAAAGGAGATGTAACGTGCTTATGAGTGTTTTAACGGTGCTGGTAGAATATTTGATTTGCTGCTGTATTTTTATTTATTTGTTTTACTGTTGGACAGAGCCAGGCAAACTGTTTCCAGTCTTTATGCTCAGATAATATAATGGCTTCCCGGCTTTATCTTCATATTTACTGTGCAGATATGAGAGGAATTGAACTTCACATCTAACTCTCACCAGGTTAGTGAGTAACCATATTTTATTTGCCACAACCATGATCTGCCACTAACCTTAAGGTTTTGTCTTTCTGAGAATGGAGCGAGAGGAAATGCAGAAGTGTCCCAGCTTGTGTGTGTGCATGTGTGTGTGTGTGTGTGTCCCAGTCCCTGAGCGTAAGGTGAGAGGGTTGTTGTGCTCTGTGTTTTATTGCGCTCCAGCCTGCGACTGAGCCAGACTTTTAATTGCGGTAGCGGCGGTGGGAGGGGCTGCTGGGGTGGCTCGTCACCCTGCTGCTGTGAGCTGGGAGTCAGGGCAGGTCCTGATCCCCTCCCCGGGGGCCCTGGGGCCCAGCAAACTGTCACCTCTTTCTCCTGACGCTGCACACCTGAGGCTCCCGGCCCTGCCGCCACCCCCCCCCCCCCCCCCCCCCCCCCTCCTCCACCTCACCTCCCCCCAAGGCTCGCATTTGCCAGCCCTGCTGACATTATACAGCTCACAACATCTGTCTATACGCGTCCACTGATCAATAGGGTTGACTCGGAGCACATCGACGCAGGCATCGGCCTCATTGATCACATCCAGCCTCCATGGTTGGGTTTTCAAAGATAATTGGGCCCGGGAACCTGCCTCCTTATGAGTGACAGTGGGCTGAAATGATAATCAACTGGATCCAATCCAAGTACAATCCCAGCAGGACTGGCTGGACTTGAGGCAGACGGCAGAGTTTCCTATTTTAAAAGGATATTTGAGTTAAGCTGTAGCCTCCAACAGCCATTCAGGAATCATAAACGCTGTATCCATGGCGCTAACAAAAGTGGCACTTTTCTGAAAAAATCCAATCAATCTGTAAATAACAAAATATCTCTGGAAACTAATGCATTGATTTAATACAGACGTGTTACAACAACCTGATACCAAAAATATCCTCCCTATGGACACCCAGTCCCTCTCGAATTGAGTGTCTGAGAGATGATGTAAGGCTTTAATAAAAGGCCAGGCTGCTGATATTGATATTCATTATTACGTGGCCTGAGCTAACCCCATTATGTTCCCATTAGGGCTAATAACATATACAGCTAACTCATTTGTTTCATTTAGCCATTCTGCATATACAAAATTAAATGACACTGCATGGTGACAAAAGGAGACAGAGTGGCTTGACTTGATTTGAGACAATTTTCACCTTGTGTAGTTTCAAAGGTTTTTAGAGAAAAGAGAGTCATCTGAATATCAAAGGATATGGAGGATAATGCGTGTGCTGAATCAATATTTCATATGTGAAGACTGAGATTTAGTGCATTGTGTGTCAAGCAGTTCTTTTTTTTTTTCACGACACAAATTCTTAGCTGCTTTCAAGCAGGTAGCCACAACACGGGATCAGCAGCACCAGAATAGCTTTGAGAGGTAGTGATGTAGTTGGTGAATTGGGTGAACGACGGCGAGCCCAGGGCATAGGCCTACATATTCATAGAGAAGAGGACTCAACCTGCTTTTGGAGGATGAAGGCTGCTAAAAATAAGCCAGAAGAGCCAAAATCACAGAGAGAGAGAAAGAGAAAGAGAATGAGGCGGAGCTGCCATCAGCAGGCTGGGCTGGGTTTTGCCCCTCGCTGATTTAAGCCAGAAAGCTCCCACATCTCCACTGCTGCCCCCTCTGCCCCCGCTGCCCCGTCTCTGAGCCCAAACCCCCTGTGAGAAGCTGTACCCCTGTGCTCAGGCTGTCAGGCCAGCACACCAGCTCGCTACCGAGAGGCATTATGCTAATGATAGGCCTCCTTCCCCCTCTCCCTCTCTCTGCGGCCCTTCACTGCTCAGTGGATCGGCTTGCCTTAGGGCCATGCTGCTTGTTTTGACAGAGCATCCCCTGATAGTTGGGATTAGTCCAGCTTGTTTGGCTAAACTAGGAGAAGGGGATCTTTGGCTACTTTGAGTTTTTGGAGCTCCGCTGGAGCCAGATGCCTCCTGCTTTTATCCCCACCAGGAGAGGGCCTGCACCCCCCAAGGCCTGCCTACAGCCATGGGTAGCCATAACCATCTAGGCAGTGTCAGGACCCAAACTGCACACACACACAATAACACTTTTACACAGACACTCCTCATTCCATATCCAAAAGACAACATATTAACAGCACATAAATAGTCCGATCTAGTCTTCTGAGAGGAGCAGGCTGATGCAACCCTCAACCACCACATGCCTCCTGCGATGCAACCTGGAGATGCAGCATGAGTTGTTCCATGTTCCAAGTCAAAAAACAAAAATCCAAAACAAACATGAAACCATTGACACACAACAAAAAGAGTTGAGAATAATAATGATTTTTTTTAAATCTTTTATTCTGGCTGTAGTATTCCTGGCAGGATAGATGATAAAACACCAGGGTCCCAGCACTTCCCAGGCAAACCTTACATGAGGAAGTGCTGTTTTACGGCTACATTCCTGCTCTACATTAATGGAGGCGTCGGGCTGCTATCCCTTTGAGAGAGGCTTGAACCTCTCTATTAAAGTGGCTGACCTGTGGTTGGCGGTTCAAACAGCCGGTATGCACATTAACGTCACATTCCCGGCGTTAGCGTCTGAAGAAGGAGGAAAAGAGAATAAATAAGAGGAGGTGGAGTGATCTCCCTTTCAGCAACCGTCCCCAACAGGAGGCCCACGCTATATTTTATTCACTAATGTCAGGTGGGTTCAGGCACATTCAGGGTCGTCCTCAGACCGGCCTGCGCCGCTGTTTTCATCAAGGTCAGCTGGATGAAAAATAGAGCTATCCCCCTGTTAGATCGAGTACAAAACACTGCTGCTGAGGCAAAATGCTCAGAGAGGAGAGGGGAAGAGAAGAGAAGAAAGAAAAGTAAAGGAGAAGACAATCAGAAATGAAAGGAGAAGAATGGCAAAAAACCTAGGCAAAATAAAGAAAGAGATGATGGTGAGAGCAAAGAAGAAGAAAATCATGAATGTCAAGGGAGGAAATGAAAGATTAGAGTAAATTGGATGTAGATTAGAGTGGGAAAAAAGAGATGATGGTAAACAAGGAGAGCAGAAATTAAAAAAAAGTGGAAGAAGAAAAAGGATTCAACAAAAAGTTTAAAAAAGAGATGGTAGGAGAGGAGCTATGAGGACCAGACAATCGATAACAAGAATAAAGAGAAGAGCAGAGGAAAGAAGAGGTGGAGAGGACAGGGAAGAGTAAGAAGAAATTGAGAGAAAATGAAGAGAGGAGAGGAATTGGAGAGGAGAGGAGGGTCTCTGGAGGGCTGGGTCACGGAGGCCCAGGGGTGATGTCAGCCTATTAAACTGATTTCACAGGTTCCCTTAACGAAGCCTCTGGCATGTTAAAGGGCAGGAAGCATCCTATTTCAGCCCTTTATTTCCCTCCCCTTTAAAGCGGAGCGAGTGCGGGACTTATCGACAGCTCCTGACAAACAGGCGTGAAGGAGGGCAGCTGCTGGGGCAGTCCTCTCAGGATCCAAAACACAAGGTGGTATTCAGCGGCGGACCTGCCGATCTTCAAACCCCAACCAAGCTCCTTCTCAGCGCCCCACGCTGCCCTGACCGAAACCTGATCTTGACTGCTGAGCAGCGGGGTTCGACTGATGAGGGGTCATTCCAGGCCGATACTGCTGTTGATATTTTTGGAAAGAATCTGCCAGTGGAGGACAGTTTGTCCAGAAACAAAACGTTAAACTAAATTGTAGCTCAGATTAGCTGCAAAAGTCTGATGCTGGGCAGAAACTGTGCATTTGTATTTGTGGTGCATGTTCACTCGTGCTTCTGGAAGATGCAGACAGCATGGTGTGTCTAGTTTCGGCCCCAACATGTAAAATACTTAACAATAATTCATTACAATGTGCACGATAAGATGAACTGTGGACTAGACCCCATCATGATGTAGACTAGTGATGCCGTGGTTAGTTTCAGGGATATTTCCCTTCAGAGTTGTGGTGGTGAAGGGAGTTTGCTGAGGATCCGATAATGGGATGTGAGACTGGGCACTGGATATGAGGACTGGAAGTAAATGAGGTGGAGGAGGATGGAGGAGGGTCGCATCTGACACAGCAGAGAGGAGTACAGTTTTACAATTTGACAGCAATGATATGATTGGCTGACAGAAAAGAGAGATTGGAGATTGTGGCAAAAACTTTGATTTTATTTAGAGTGAACCCATAATCAGTATGATTATACTCTGAAACGAGTATAAAGAAACCGGAGAGAGAGAGAGAGACTGATTTGTGAATGAGGGTGTAAAGAGAGTCTTCCTGATTGAACTTTAAATAAACTTCATTAAAACAAGCTCACTACAGGTTATAAGGATCTTTTGACAGCAGTCATGACAGAAATTGCTCAAAAAGAACTGCTCAAACAGCAAGACAGCTGACCAAAAACCTCAATATCTTTTCTGAGTTGGCATTAACATTAACAATCAAGTACCATAATTTACTTAAGCAAATATGTTTTGTGATGAAGGAAATGTCACAGCTCCCTAGATTACAATAATTTTTCTGCACCCGTATGTAGAAGAAAAGATGTTGAAAATAAACACATTAAAAATGTTTTTTGACATAAATGTTGTTTTTTACATCAATTGCCGGCATTTTTAAATGTGTCCATCAACGAAGTTAGGTTAGAGATAGACTCTGTATGGTTGATAAAACACTTGGTTGAGGTCAGGAAAAGATTACATTTATATTTTAGTTAGTTAATTTAATATAATTCAATTTTATTGTATATATTTTACTCTGCTGTTTTTACTGCTTACCTGTGATCTATCACCATGTGCTGTGCAACTTTATTTTCTACCTTTTACATAAAGGCCATATTACTTCCAGCAATAAAACTAAATATTGGCATTGGACGTACATCAATACATGCAGAATTGCCCAATACTGACTCATTTGCCCAGTGATCAGGTTGTTTGGGTCAAGGCAAAGGGCTGGAACAGGCATGAACGATGTACGTGAATGTGCACAGGTGTCATTCAGGCATTCAGGGACCTGTTTTCTCATATATACAGCATACATATTTATTCGTCTGTCAACACCGAGAGGGAAAGTGAGTCCACTTGAAAACACATGAATCTTCAAAAGATGATCACTTTAACTCAAACTTAACTTTAACACTTCAACTTTAACACTTTGCGTGGAGTATATAGACTTCTGCCGCTTCACGTGTCTTCTTGTTGCTGTCATAGGCAGCCCAATGCTCCCTATATACAGGGATGGGTCAAATGCAGAGACAAATTTCCCCCTTACCAGGATAAATATAGTATAATAAAAAAATAATAAAAAGAAATAGGACGTAACAATGGTTCCTATCACATATTAAACCAAAAAAAAAATCCATATTCATTAAAACAAGTTAATATATAAACAAGCATCTTAAAGCTACTGCAGCTGTAAAAACAAACGCAGTTCACTTACCAAAGCTGCTGTTCACTATTTAAAGACAAAGTCCTCCTTTCTTTGTTAACAAAGAGTTTAATCTCACGGTTGTTCAGTACATCCGTGCGTTTTAGTTCCAGTAAGAAGTCCTTCTCGATCCATGGACACCAGTGAAGACAGTCGAGCCTCCCCAGTTGTATTTCTTGAATACGTTTTAACGCGTTTGAGGGCTGAAAATGTCCGCTCAGCAGAGGCAGCAGATATTGGGATTGTCACCGCCCAACATGTCATGCTAGCCCACTGACCAATCACGTATGGCTAGGCCAGCTAGAAGGCTCTGGCACGTCAAAGAATACGCACAACATGTCAAACTAAAGATCTGATTGGTTGAAGACTATGACAATCAACAATATCGTCCCCATTCATTTAAACTGCAAAGGGATTCACTTGTAATTCTGAAGGCCTCCGGGCAGATTTTTTTAACCTAGAGACACAGAGGTGAAATCTGATTGGATAAAAGCTCTACTTAAAACAAGCCGCACTGGAAGCAGCGCTATAGGCTGGAAGCAGAGCAACTGAGGAAGACGAAGCTGTGCAATGAGAAAATAAGCTAATGGGGTGGAAATAATAAGAATACACGTTGTGTATTTATGAAAAAATATTAAATGATAAAATAGCTATAACTTTGTGATTCTGTCTAGGCCAGCACTGATATATAGTATATATATATAGTATATATATAAAACTGGAGTCGACAGGAGGATCCAATCAGTTTGTTTAATCTGCCGGACTGCGTAGGTGAGATTTGGGAGGTGCACTAATTGGCCAGTCCTGTCGCCAGGAAAAAATATTTCTCTGAGGAGAACACTTCCGCTTGTTTCCCTAGTGAGATAAAAAGTAAACATTGACTTAATGCTTGTTATGTAAAGATGTTACACTGGTTATGTAATGTTACGTATCTACTAAGGGTAGTTTTAATTTACACTGGTTACTTGTTACATTATGCTGTTACCATACGTTGTTACATTATCTTAACGCAAATTATCTTTTTTCTTACCAAGTCGTTTTGTTATCTAAACCTAACCAATCGTTTCGTGCCTGACACAATGCTGATATGAAACGTATTTCTGTTTAAAAAGCGCCAATATTTGACGTTTGATTCGTGGTCTTTAGAAAAGTACAATGCCAAAATCTTTTACTGCCGACTGGGCTGTATTGGCACATAGGTCCAATATAAATTATACAGAAAGGAGAAACCTGTTATTTCCTATGTATTTTTAAATAATTCATAAACCAACATTATTTTTAGAAGACAGGGTTGTAAACAGACAGTGGGTATTGCCTACGTATTATTAAAGCCAGAATTATTTTTTTGATAGAATGTAATTCACACAGTATGTGTGTGTGTGTGTGTGAGTGTGTCCTCTTGCTCTCAGACATAAACACAATCTGCTGAATCGTCCTGTCTGTTATCTGCAGCTGGCACTCTGTGTCCCTGCAGCATATGCTTCCAGGTGCTCTCTCCCTCCAAATGCAATCGTTCATCAATATAACCCAAGTGCAGACAAATTAATTAGGGGAATATCAAGTCAACCAAAATTTGAAGATGGCATATCAAAGCAAAAGCCAGATTTTGTGGCTTTACTTGTCTCCATCTGAAATGTCTTGATTCCCTTCTTCGAGGCCATGAGCAGCACATTTTCTGCTACTAAAATGTTGAATACAACGAAAACCTATCAATTTGCAGACTCAACCTCAGAGTGCTGAGAAGTGGTGAGAGATGGGAGGTTCAGTGGCTTTGATTTAGCATTTGGGAACATCATGAGTTTTATTTAATCAGCATTCAAAGCCAGTTCTAATTCAGACAGGGTCCGTTGTACAGTATTAAAAGCAAGTTCTAGCTAACAAAGAGCCTGATTTGGTGTAAACGCAGAGCAGTATACCATAGTGTCATCGTCATAAAAGACTGTTTTTAGATAAGAACAATTTCAGCTGTTCACTCAAAAAGGATTCCTGAACATTTACCATAGCAGACAATTTGGAGATGGGCCTGTAACTGTTTGGGTAAATAGGAAGAGAATAAAACGATAGTGTAATAAAATGTCAAAGGTGGAGTGATAAAATCAGCTGCTAGCTTCAAAAAGTAAGTCTTTAGGCTACGCAGGACCTGCTGCTCTTGTGTCTAAAAGTTTGTGGGCTTTATGTACCCCTGATATTGTAACCAGGTTAAAACTAAAGGCTTGATTTACCGTCAGATTACCGTAAAATCACCGTCAGAACGAACAATAGGGGAAATTTCATGAGTAATGTTGAGAAAGTTGAACAAGAAACCAGAGACAATGAAAATGCTCATCAAACAACCAAGCATTTCGGCCCTATCAGAGATTTTATGTGTGTCCTTAACAGAGCATTGGGGAAGCTCTATACTATTTTCATTTCCAACTAAGGATTTAGTAGTCTGTAACATTTCAAGGGATTGTTTGTAGTTTGGTAAGGAAATTATTGATTCACAAATTGTGTTAAAATGACATGTTGGTAAGACAAAAACAATAGCAATGGAAAATCGATTTGGACCCTTTGTGGTTTTGGACACACAAATGCTTCCACTTGAGTATGCAACGTTAGCGTTAGTGAAAGAGACACACAGGATGGGTGGGAGGTGGTATTCAAGGCAAGTGTTTGTGTACTAACATGTTGAGCAAATGTGAAATTAAAAGTCAAACTTTATGGTCATATTCATACATGAAATTTGACATTAAGTTGCCTAAACTAATGTTTGTGTTGTTGCCTACACTTAACGTTACATTGTTTCCAGGGCGCCGACAAGTCATTTTAACACATGCCACTACCATGCGGTAGTCGTCATTTCATGTGTGTCTCTGAAATTACGTTGGAAAAGTAACCATTCTGAATTCAAGACTTATTCTCATGAAGTTCTAACGCAAGTTCAGTCAGAAAGACTATACTCTTGCATGCCTAAGCCCGTAGTTTAATTCTCATACATCTGCCAATCACTCCTCACGCATGCTCACTCATTATTTCCTTGCTGTCATCGTTTGGGGCTGTCAATCATGATATCAGCTGTTTAGATCAGCTGGTCTCCACTATCCAAAAGCACAACGAAACTATTTCATAGTCAGCCTATCATCTTGCTGCCGTCTCTCTTAAATACGATCGTCTCTCTACCTTCAGTACGTTCATGCTGCTGTTACGCACCCCTCCACCTCTTCATCTCCACCCAGTCTTCATCACATTCATCAACTCATCATTCCATCAGCCTCATCAGCCACCACCACCAGTGTCTGGACTCCACGGGGGGATTTATCTTGCTGCTGCTGAGGGCAGACGCCCCTCCATTACAAATCTATTTTTAAGTCTGCAATAAGATTCATCTTCTCACAATCAAAGGGAAACAGGTTAGGAAAAACCAGAGTGTGTAAAATGTTTCATGGCAAACTTAATAATGAGGCTTGGCTTGGGTTTTTAACTGTTGCAACAGCACAGTGGTCACTAATGCTATTTGCGAATACAGAGGCAGCTGTGCATTAATGAGGTACATAGGTTAGGATTAGATCAAGTAGAGATGATTTTTATGACATTTCAGATTAGGTCTAGTGGGACTATCAATAATCTGAAAGAGATTTAGCAAGTTACTGACAGAGCGCCTTTCTAGTCTTCCCACCACTCACAGCGCTTTACACTACATGCCAACATTCACACACTCATTCACACACTTGAAAGTCTGCCATATAAGGTGCCACGGATCCGGATTTGAGAGACAACAGAGAGTTTGCGGTCCCGTGGATGCATCCTCTGGTGCCACACAAAAGGTAAACAGTACAGCAAAGGACAGCCACGTTTAGTCACGTATGCACACAAGACAGATACAGTGCAGTCAATAAAAGCAAAAGAGGAGCTGAAAGAAAAAACCTGGTGATCGGCGTGTTGTAGTCAGACAATAATGTTGGGTTATGTTGTACATGAACAGGATATCAAGCCCAGTGAAGGAACGCTGTGGATAAATGAGTAAAATCAAGACCAGCCGGAGACTAACACAGCAAAACAATCTAAAGCGTCAGTGTCAGAGCCAAGAAAGAAGCACTTTCCTTCATCATGAGAAGTTTGGGGCCTTAAGATGAAGCAGCGAGTTGTAGTCGCAGTTTGATGAGGTGAACAGGCTCCGTGGTCCTCAACACACGAGGCAGTCCAGGTCCGTCAGGATCGGTGGGAATGTAAGCCACAGTCCATAAATTATCCAAGTCTATTCAGAAACCAACGTAGAGTAATGGTATTATCCAAACAACTCACACAATTGACAGGTCATTTTTCAAAAACAATGGATACCACCACTTAGTCAACACTAGAACAGTCCTACAGGCAGTTAGATCAATCCTGTGATCCTATGATTAGCTAACTCCATTCATATCAACTGTGGTAAAAAAGGGATACATTGTGCCAGTTATTTGGACATATTTTGGTTTTAGTGAACTATAACTTGGAATAAAACAAATATAATGTGCTTTGCTGTTTGAAATACAATCATGTTTAATGAATCAAGTCAAAGTACAATTATTGATTTTAAAATAAGATACAAGAGTTTAAAGACTTCACCAACAATTCAATTACTGATCATGTGTATATCCCATGCACCTCATTACAACAAATGTATCGCAAGTTCAGTCAATTTACAAAACACAAACAAGGTTTATCAGAGTTACTCAAAACAGTAAAGTTAACCATGAGCTGAAAGCTGATTCTATGTGGGTAACTACAAGTATCCCTTTTCACATCACAGTAGGGATCAATATTAGTTTTTTCCAAAAAATTTGCCATTTTCTGTCCAGGGAGCAGAAGCTCCCTGGACAGAAAATGGCAAATTTTTTGGACACTATCCCGGGAAATTGATCTGTTTAAAAGGTGCAACTTCAGCTGCAGACATATTGGACATATTTAAAGCACAACCAGATGCAACATAGTGAAATGTACTTAAATTAGTTTTAGTGTATTATTTGGTGGTATTAATCATTTTTAAGGCAAAAGAACGCCATTTGTTAGTCAACATTAGAATAGGTGTGGTGTTCTATGTTTCGCTGAGACTTGGTTTGATCCTTGAGTTCTGGTGGACAGCGCAGTTCAAACAGGTGATTCTATTCATGTGCGGTGATCTGACAGAGCAGAGACTCTGGTGGAGGGGAAGGAGGTGACTTTTGCTTATGATGAATAATACATAAACTTAAAAGAGGAAACAGAATTCAACTTTTAGCTCCTGAGATAATCTTTGAAGTTCTGCTGCTGTTCCTCGTGCGTAAAAGCGAACAGCGTCTCTCGGCCGTCTGCTTCAGAGCAGCAGCTGATAGCCGCTCTGCAGTTCTGCTCTGTTCTCAACTATATTCATACTGTAAATAAGAGTTTCCTCATTAATTATGTATTATTTAATTCACCCGCAACCCATCTGCTATCATAATGTTAATTTTGATGACATGACCAGATCCTCAGATTAACCGTGGTGCGTGCGGTTATAACTGAAAATTGTGCATCTCTAATGCAAAAGGTTAAGGGAGTTGAAGGGATTGAATTGCACTTGAATTGTACTTTGTATGATTTAATGGACCTTGAACTCCACTATAGCTGCAAGGAATATTAAATTGCCTTTGATCTGTCTGCTGAAAACAGATTTAGGGAAGTGATATGTGACTATTTTTCATTGTATAAACAAACTGAATTTGTTAAGGCAAGTAATTTGGCATTTTTAAAGTCATTGTATTAAGCTGTGACAGATTTTATAACTGTTCAGAGGCTGCTTTTGTGTGCAGACCTGCATTCCATCTGGCACAGCTGCACCACATTCCGCCTGACCATGGCCGACATAGTCTCACGGCAGTTCGTGAGATAGTCACAAAATGCAATCTGCTTTCATGTACATAGACAGAATTAAGTTTTTCGTATTTCTCAGAACAATTCTTTTTTGGCCGGATATTACGTTTGAAATTCAATTCAATTTCAAAACTTTCTTTTACATTTTGAAACGTAATAAAAAATGTTTTGAATTTTTTTTCCAAAAATGTAATAAAAGTGTTCAAGTAAAAGGAAATTGCCATTACTGTTCTCTCTCCCCCTCTGTATTCAATGCCTTAGCTTTTCTCTGTGACTCCTGCTAACGTGCATTCAAAATAATTATATTCACCTTATTTATTTGTGTTTGTATCCTTTTGGATTTGAATTTTAGAAATGTGTCTCAACACTAACAAACGTAAGAAAAATGTGTTAATAAACTATATTTATTTCAGGTTTTTGTATTGTTAAATTGAGCCTATATGTTCCACTGTAATTAAGAAGTTTGAATTGGATCAGGTGAGTTTGTTTGTGATGAACATCACAGGGACATAATGCTAATCCTATCATGGACAGAGTGTGCTGCTCTTCCTGTCTTATCTCCATTACCTCCTCCCTCTCTCTTTCTCTCAGTTTTCTCATCTTGTCCCAGATGTCTTCCTCTCCAAAAGCTGAACTTGGATTGACAGTCGTTTCATTTTTTTCTGTGTCAGTGAAAAAAGTAAAGACATACAGGCTATATAAGGGAGAATAGCCGACATTACTGGCCACTGTTTAAGGCACAGGATTCAGCTGCCTGTCCGGTTTCCTCAAGTTGTTGACATAATCAATGAACCAGTTAAGACTTTGTAGTAACGGCAAGATCCTCCACTTTACCACGTCACCACCCAAACACACACACACAAACATGCACTCAAGCAAGTCGGTGATCTTGTACAATATCTGTGTTGCACTAACAAAGTTATTTTAAGTCAGAAATTACCAAGGTCCGGATCTCGTGACCTCAGTGATGGGTTCAGCCATGCCTGTGACGCAAGAGCTGATCGCAGCCACTTGTTAAGTATTTATGTAGACTATTCCTTACTGATCTTAATGCTCTACTCTACTCACATCATAAGGTTTAAGTATACTGTATGTGCTCTATTTTGTGATTAAGCATTTCCTGTTAAACCTAATCCCAGTTGTCAGATAAGTGCATGCATGTTCTGGGTCACTTTTACACAGGTATATATATGCCTATATGCATATAGGCAATGGGACAAGAATATGGTGTCAGAAGTATTCTTGTGTCCGTTTGTAGTCCAAGTAGTATTGACTAACCAGACCACAATGCAGCAATGATTATGTGAGAGCATGCTTGATGAATGCAGGTTAACAGTCCGTGTAAAGGGCAAAAGAGGCAAAACGCATTGGACAAAACACGATCTGGGAACCCATTGGCTATCGTCTGGCCATGATTTAGGTTTCTTTTTGTTCAGTTAGCTTGTAAACTTCATTCATTCAAACAAAATTCATTCACGTTGTCTATCAACTCCAACTGCAGTCTTGCATCTCAAGTTGCTAATCATACTGTACACAACAAGCAGCTCACGTAAAGGGAAATCTTGGCCTGGATATCCAGTGGCTACACCGGAACCCCAGAAATATAGACCCTTGTCCCCAGAGGCATATCTGCCATCAGACTGATAGCCAATGGGTTCAGAGATTGGGTTCAGTACGTGTCAAGGTACCCTGAGGAAGGTAAGCGATGGTGGGGGTATGGGCTATTACTTAAGAAAATATACTAATTGGCTTAGTGTATCACACTTTAGTGCGAGCCATCAACAAATCAGTGTCCCATCAACTCCTCCTGCATTCCCCTTAGCACTCTGTTCAAACGACTGCGCAATTAGACAAAATTCATCCTTGACAGACTTTAGCGACAATGACGAGGCGAAGGTGTAAATATTTTGTTTCCTCCACAGACTTGATGTTTTCACCACACAAAAACAGCCCATCAGCACTTTCCTACGCTAGGGGTTAATGATGTCCTTAACTAAAATCGTTATGAAATGTTATTGACTTATATATACTATTGTAGTGATCTAATGTAAAATGATCAAGAGGGAGGAATGTAATGGTAATTTTTTACGTAGTATATATTTCTACTTACTTAGTATATATTAGCACAGAATGTCAGGATAGGGAACCTGACATCGACAACCACCATCCTGAACACTGGTGCACCGCAGGGCTGTGTTCTCAGCCCGGCCCTCTTCACCCTTTTCACCCAGGACTGCTCCCCCACCAATTCCTCCAACACAATAGTGAAGTTTGCCGATGACGCCACTGTGGTGGGACTCATCTCCAACAACAACGAGACGCACTACAGACAGGAGGTCCAACATCTGGCTGAGTGGTGCTCGGACAACAACCTGGTCCTGAACTGGGACTCTAACATGGCGATAGACAATAGAGAGGTCGCGCTATCTAAATGTGTCTGAAGCAGTTGGCTCTCCCCCGGAGCTACATTAGCTTAACGCTATATGTGTGTGGGGGTTAGTAAAAGGAGAGAGAAAGCAAACAAAACAAAATAAATCCTCCAAAAACAAAATAAGATCCTCCCCGCCGCGGTGGAGTACGGAAAACACGACTGACGACTCTTTGACAGCCGCGGTTCTGACCTCTGAACTGATGAGAAACAACTTCCGGCCTCACTATCGGTGTATGATCTCAACGCGATTGCAGCATTATGAAATACACAGTAACTTCTACACAAACAAGATAATAAACACAAAGACCTAACTCTAAGCCCAGACGCCTTATGTCTTACTATGAGGTGATTTCGTGGTGGTCGATGCGGTCCTTCTGAGTTCCTCAACTCCGTGCTGCGCGTTGACCTCACTTGGTCCCTGAACACATCCCACCTGGTGAAGAAAGCCCAGCAGAGGCTCTTCTTCCTGAGGAAGCTAAAACAAGCTGGCCTGCCCCCTGAACTTCTGGTAAACTTCTACAGAAGCGTGATTGAAACCATCCTCTGTCAGTGCTTTACTGTGTGGTATGCCAGCTGCACAGCAGAGAACAGGAGGGACCTGGCCTGTGTGGTTAGAACAGCACAGAGGATTTTGGGAGTTACCCTCCCTGACCTGGCCACTGTGTGCTGGCCGCCTCCAGAAGAAGGCCAGAAACATCTGCAAAGACATCACACACCCGGGTCACTCTCTATTTGTGCCCCTGCCATCAGGAAAAAGATACAGGACTATCAAAACCTGGACTAACTGAGGAACAACTTTTTCCCCAGAGCGGTTTCCTCTATCACCCCCCCACCCCCACCTAACTTATCTTTTTCTTTTTTGTATTTATTTGATGTCTTGTTTTAAATCAGAAATGTCTTGTCTTAATGTTTTTATAAATTGTTTTACCTTGTTGCTGCTGAACTGACTGAGTCGCCAACTGAATTTCGTTGTATCATTTTACGATGACAATAAACATCCTTTATCCTTTATTATAATAATTTATATTCACTTGTCTTCGTTTGCTAACATGCTAAGCTAGCTAACATTATTAGCAGGTGTTTTTGTTGATCTTGCTTTATTCTGAAAATGCATATCAACAAGCAGACACATAGTAGCTTCTATTGTTTGAAGATCTACATGAACAACGAACAGAGGCTTGCTATTGTAACTTACATGTATGCACATGAAATTTGCTAAAAAATATCACTTGATTAAGGAATGCTAATATTTCAGTAAATGTTTCAATGTTAACTGAAAATGATATCAGTAGTAGTTAAGTAGAAAAAGATCATAGTAGTTATAGGACAACATTTTTTATATACTATCATTTGGTCCATCCTCCTGCGCACGACGCCCCCAAATTTGGGCTCAGAGGGGTAACATATACCGTCGAAAAAATGTACCTATCGAGAGCTAAAAAAATGCATGTAAACATGTTATATACCAGATTAAACAGCAACATCTGGGCAACACTATCATGTAAGTCACTTTTTACACACTCCAAACTATACACAACTAATACAAGCAACAAGAAGATGTACCACAAGATCACGTATTTGTCGCCACGAGTCGGCGAGCTATGCACTCTACTTCGATTTTCCATCACAAAGCCAACGGCTACACGGCCGAGCAATACATCGTAGAGCATGAGAAATCGACACAGAAGCCAGAGATATCTTCAGAATTTCTCTCCATGAAACCAGTACAGAGCTGTGAGCAAACAAATGCCAGAACAACAAACCGCTTATCCAAAAAAAACCTTACCTTTACGAAGAATCACGAAAAGACCGGCATAATTCCCCGTTTGCCGGCTAAACACTGCTCCTATGCATGTCCTGTGTCTCTCTCCAATGTTTCCTGGTGAAAGGGGGGGGTCAACCTAACTTGTCAGACTTTTGGCGAATGGAATTTTAGGCTTGGGGGTGAGTGGCGTTTTTTCGATTTTGACTGGCTAAAAACTCTGTCAATCAACACCAGGTTTCTACTACCGCATTGCTAAGACTCTGACGCGTCTAAAGAGGTGTCATTTTCTAAAATTGACCAATCACAGGCTTCCTGAGCTTCCAACACACACATGAAGACTGGAGCTCAGACGAGAATCATCCATGGTTTACAGCCTTAGAGAGGATTCTAGCTCTCAAAATGATGCCAAACTGCTGTATTAGGTTAGATAGAACACTATTAGTGGTAAAATAAGTGAAATATATAGTTATATAGTATATACAATTAGAATAGAACAGCTGCAACAGCTGGTTCCAAAATGAGAATTTGGCTTGACCTCGCGTGACCTCGCTGTACTTAAAACCTCTATCTTTGGCTTGCTTCACTTTATCAAAGTCAAATCTTTTTTGTGAGACTACTGACATGTTGTTTTTAGGCTTTCAGCTGCATTATTTCAAATAAATAATATCAATAAAAGTGCTTTTTTTCGGGCGAACCTGAAAATCTTCAATTTGAGCTGTGTGCCATCTTCAGTATTAACCAGTAACATATACACTGATATTTACACATCTGATCAAATCTCACAAGTGTTTCTGTTATTATAACATCAAAATGATTCAAATAGACCTTGTCGTTAGAGATTTACACTCTCTTTAGTATGGGTATGACATTTTCGAGCAGAGGCCTAAAAATAAGGCTAGAGTTTAAGAGGCCAATAATGGTGAACTTGCCAAAAAGAAAGAAAAAACAATAACACAGCATTATCAGACTACATCTTTGAGAAGTAACAAACGTTCTATTCATTCGCTAATTTCATAAAGCAGAGAAGATGAAAATGGTCAAGCAACTAAGCTTTCTATGATACACTTCACCAGGCTGACCGGCTCTGTGCACTCACTATAGTTCTTTTCTCTGTTCAGCTCTTCGCTAAATGGATCTCAGCGCCATCCCACAGACACCAGTGACCTTCAGTCATTTAGCAGGCAGTGTGATAGGAACATGATATCAACACCTGAACAAAGAGCAGTGTAAAGCACCACATCAAGCTGCTGTTTATTCATAGCGCAGTTGGTTGGGTCTGTCATCTAGAGGTCAGTCATTTGAATACACCCCCATTACGGGCTACCGCCGTCCCTTTGCCTTCCAGTTAAAACAGCCCCACATCAGCCACTTCAAAAGAGCCTGGCTTCAAACATTGCGTTTCAAATGTGACAAACGTACTTCACAGCAACAGCTCTGACAAAATATGCAGCAGCTGCCTAATGTAAAGGATGAAACGTGTAAAAATCAAGACTGCACTGTGCTCGTGTCAAAGAGGAGACACAGAGAGGCAGAGAACAAGAGAGTGAGAGAAGAGGAAAGACGTCGAAGAGACAGAAAAGACAGGAGACGGAAGAGAAAAGCCCAAACAAGCTTTGTTTTAATTACTGGCGCAGGAAAGGCGGAGAAAAGCAGAGATTCTTGCTCGTTAGACTATCGCTCTGGATCAAACGCTATATTTACATATCAGATTAAACCGCTCCCACAAACGGTGAGATCTGAGCTGTGAAGGCACGGCTAACGAGAAGAAGCCATCTTCCGGCTCACATTTGGCGGGGAATAACACTGGCAAAACAACTCATCTGTACTTATTAGAAAGAGCAGTGTACAAAGACCCGATGAAGGCGGAACTCGGAGCAGAAGAGCTAGTTAGTGCAACATGTACCAACAAACACCGTGCACACATCACATCATAAGGCGGACAATTTTGGAAAATTAGAAGACAGAGGAGTGGACTGAAACCTCAACATTTTGGGACTCCTCCCCGAGCCAGCCAATTAGAGGTCCTGGCAGGTCAAAGTGCATTATGGGAGGTGGTAGGAGTTTAGTAGCAGCACAAATACACTGTCAGAAACGACTCCCCCTTCTTTCATCCTGCCTTTCTTCTGCGGCCTTTCTTCTCCGCTTCTGTAGATGGAGAAGAGCTAGCTTTGTGGCTCAAGGGATCCAAACGACCGGCCATCATTATTCCCTCTCAGATGCCAGTCTCTCTTCCACCCCCGCCCCAAACACCACCACCACCACCACCAGGCCTCCCCGACCCCCAACCACCCACCACCCCCTGCACAGACAACTACATAAGCTACAAGAGGCAGAGGATGCTGCAGAGTCTCTTTACTGTGTGAAATAAAGACTTCTGAGGGTGAAATCTTCGTTACCACAGAGATGCCGCTTCTCTCAGCCATCAAATGAGTGAGAAAGAAAGTGAAGGACAAAAACAGCAATAACTGATTACTGTAGTGTGCATGTGTGTGAGTGTGTGAGTGTGTATTATTCAACCAAGCTAACACTTGCAAGGCTGCCTCTAGAACACAAAATGTGTGGCAAAAGAAATTCAGCGTCTATTGGAATAACAATGGAAGTGATTCGAGCTAACAATCCAAATCACTAGACGCAGGGATTTGAAACATATGTCATGTTGTTGCGCATCAGTGATAAAAACTAATAACAGAATTCCCTGACTGCACTGTGTGAGTGAGAGTCAGACACAAAGCCCCCCCCCCCACCCTGCAATGTCAGATACATCAGCAATGCTAATGCTCAGGCAGCATCCTGCGCCGCTTGCGCTGAACCACAGAAAAGACAACCATTTAGGCTTTAAAAGACACACATAAACAAAAAAGGAAGGAGGAGATGAAAAGAGAGGGAAGAAAGACAACGCAGGAGAGGGTGAGGAAGAAAGAATGAAGGGAGGACATGGTGGGGGGGTGGGGCAAAAGAGGAAGTCAATTACGTATTCTGAACCTGGCCGATGTAGTCCTTGGGGATCTGCCTCCGCACCTCAGGATCTGTAAATAATTGACAGATAATATTAATTGGCTTTGGATTAGTGAGCAAGCTCAGTATCACACATTAATATTTGATCAGAGGATGATAGGGACCCTGGCAGGGGATCCGAAGGGGCAGCTGAGGCTGTTTTGTTGATTAGGCCAGAGACGAGAGGAGACAGAGGCAAGTGGTAACAGCAACAACAGCAGCTAAAGAAATACTACACACACACACACACACACAGATGGAAACACACAGCAGTGGTATGATGCTCCTGTTAGCTCTAGGCTGCTAAACCTCCTACTACCAGCAAACTGCCTGCTCCTTGATTCGCCACAAAGAACAAGGAAAGAAAAAAGCAGAGGACTTCTAGAGCCAGGCCCAGATCAGCCACTTAGTAAACATGGTATTGATTCTATTCTTATTAGAGGCTTTTAATGTCCATTATGATTTCAGTTCTGACTGAGGATGTACCAGTTCATAGAAATATAGAAGAGAAACAAATATTTCACAGAATATTTTTAACTTATTGGGATTTTTTGCTTTTTGTCTGTTTATTTTATTCTTTTTATAACATATTGAGCTCACAACAAATTTGTCTTAGAGGGCATTTTGGTATGACTGACACCAGAACACATCGTATTGTTCGTAAGGTATAGTACCCCATCACAGACGAGTAAAGCTAAAGCTCAACACTAACGCAAGGATTTGGGAACCAAATATAAAAAGACTACATGGATCAAATGATAACTACAGAAAGCCTGAATCAACCCTCTTTCACATTTCTCTATTCATTGTGGAGGGATTTGTTAGTCAAAGTGACATAACATGTGGAGAGAAATTTTCCAAAACATCACGCACAAAATCTGGCATTCTTGATATTTCACCAAAGCATATATATGGGAGACATAATGATGCCCTGCAACTAGACATCCAGTATGATGTGCACAACCATGCCAACCCTGTTTGAGTGAAAAAATGGTAGAAAAATAAAAAAAACGTATGCCTCAACGTGAAGGTGCAGAGTGTTTCCTGCAGCAGCCGAAGAGGCAATAGCAGTGATGCTCAGAGAAAAAACAAACAAGACAGATTTACGCAGCAAAACAAGCTGGCAGACATACATGCACAATTAAACTCATGGAGGCTAATTAAAGTGTTACTGGAAGCATGCAGCTAGAGTGTGACAACATAATGAAAGATTGAAGAGGGGAGGAGAGACACGGGACCCCCCTCACTACACCCTGCTTCCTTTCTCTCTGAAAACAATGCCACCTCTCCCTTTCTCCACTCGCCTCCTCTCTCTCATCTACCATATGCTGCCATTTGTTTAGTCAAATCCCCTTTAAGCAGTGCAGATCTATGGCTCTGAGGCAGTGCTTTGCTACAACTTGGATCACTCTCCGTAGACACATCGGCAGCTCGTATCCCTCATGGCTGTGTCACTCGGCCAGCTAGAAGAGTCTCCTGGGAGTGGCTTTTTATTGCTTTTCCACATCATTTGTCTGGCGATTACAGCTAGCTTCTCCTGAACCAGGGGAATAATCACAATATTTCAATTTAAAGATAGTAGGGAAGAGGGAGAAGGGCTAGTTTGGCTTGGAGATTGTTTCTGCAACCATGCTGAGAGGAGGGCACCAACAGGACAAGTTATAGATCATGTCGCGAAACAAATGATTGCTTGACATTAGCAGAAAGCTGGACTGCCTGTCCTCAAACATACTGAAAGAGGGCTTGATTTACCTGCCTGCTTCCTAATATAAAGTTAACTTATGTTAAAGAAATCATTGGCAATATTTCCATGTGAACGCTACAGTAATGTCCATTTGGAATCAATATTATAATGAGGCACTCTTGTCACCGCATTTATTCATTTAATATTCTGAACAACTGGTACACGTCTCAGTTTCAAAATGTATAAATAACATACACATACACTATGCACTATGTTTGTGTACAATAATTCTATGTTTACCTTATCAGAGGCACTAATTACTACCATTTGTGTTTGTATGTATTTTTACCATTTACTACAATCTGCAAAGTATTCAGAAGAAACATCAGTCAATCAACCTGCAACATGTAAAACACAACTTTTACCTTCTCAAACACTTTTCTCAGTTCCTTAGTTTCATTCTCTGATGAAGGCAGTGAGGTGACATGTGCAAATTGTCTCACTTGACATAAAATGCAAAAGACTTATTTTTTCAAATTTAAAGAGATATATACAGTATACTAATTTAAAGTGTACTGTTTTTGTCCTTGCTGGAGAAGACGTCAGCAGAGAGGCATGCAAACTCATCAGGGATGAAAAGGGTGACAAAGATGCTGTCCGCCGGGCAACCAGAGTCTGGCATACATGACAGCCAAAGACAGACACAATCTTCCTGCTGGGGACTAAAGTAGCATTTTCACTGTCAACTTTGTTAAACTATTTTTGTTTAGAAAATAAGTAACACTTGTATTATATGGTATTAATACCATTACAAAAACAATTTCCCAGAAGGCTACAGGTCACAATAGCCTATAAAACAAAACAAAAAACATCTCGTATGACATGAAATGCTATGAAATTGAAAATACAAAATGTCCTAGAATAATCCTAAACTAAAACATTTCCAGTGTTTCCCTTTAGGATTTTGTGAGACTATGGTGAGTGGACCTCGGACCCTCTAGGGGGGCCCGGGGACATCTTCCCATGCTAGATCTATGAAGAACTTTTATGTTATGTGCTCAGTACTTGTACTATACTTGAGTATTTTCACTTTATGTAAGTTTATACTATACTATTGCACAGTGTTTATTGTTATGCACCAATCACCTAGCCCAATTCCTTGTATGTGTAACGTACATTTCTAATTCTGATTTACATTTCTAGTCCACTATATTGCAGAGGGAAATATTGTGATCTATTTGACAATATTAGTTAGCTTTTTTGCAGATTCATTATTAAGTAGTATATAGCCACGTTATCAATTGTATAAAGTATTTAAAATGAGCTTCACTTTTCCCAGCTGCAATGTTATTGTGAACACATGCATGTATCTGTAATTATAATCCAAGAATATAGACCTACCCTAAATATATTATTTGAAATAATCCAATCTGCATATTGAGTATTTTTACTTTTGGTACTGAATAGTAATATTTTGATGTCAAAAACTTAATGATAACACTTTGGTTAAATACTTAACCAAATACTTTGGCAGGGTTGATAATCTTGAGAAGCTAGCAAGAGTACGCTAGGTTTTTAAATGATCCAAAATATAAAAAACAGCCCAGTGGGGCTCACTCTAGGGCTGGGTTACAGTCCTGCAACAGTCACAGATGCATTAGTTTTACATGACTGCTGTAAGGATGTGATGTGAATTTCATCCAAAATATTAAAAGTGTTTTTGTCAGTGACAAGGTTAAAAATGTAAACCCAAAAAACATGGTAAATGAGACGGGGTCCGTGTTTCAAGAAGGGTCTTGTGGGTTGCTGACATGGCTGCAGACCACGTAATGAGGACAGTCTGCCTTGTTTAACAGTCGCGCTGTGAGCAGGGGGCTCCATCACTCCCCACAGACAGACAAGGCGTAGCAAGCACTAAGTTCATGACCCAGAGAAGCGGCGAAGTCCTGGCAAGGGGTGCTGTAAATGTGACACGGCAAGAGCCGGGAGCCACTTTCACTTTCCAAGGGGAACTATAGCCAGTCACAGCTCACCGCTGCAGAGGAAATGCCTGTGAGGACCAGCCAGCCCACTTGTTGAGAAGTGTAAAAATCGGTTCATTATGAAACTGTGGCAGAAAAAAATAGACAGTGGTGGGCCTCCACATTCTAGATAATTCATGGGAAACAATGCATGTGTATTAGGAGGAGTTTCAGCCATATGTTGCTAATATAATGCCATAGGTATCTAGTTTGTGGTTGTAACATTTCATGAGGCTTTGATTTTCCCAGAGGTCGCAACAGGTTATTTTTGACAGTGACATCAAGTCCCACAAAATGGTCTCACTATTTGAAATGGCTACTATGGGGGTTAACATCATCACACATAAATACAATTGGGCTCATTTAATCCACAAGAGTCTCAGTTTTCCAGTCATTCCATTTTGCAATTCGAAGACTGTTTAGGGACCCCAGTATGCAGAAATATTAAAATACACTATTTAAGAATAGGTGACAATAAGGGAGACTCGTGGGTACCCATTGAACCCATTTTCATTCAGATTTTATGAGCTGAGAGGTCAAGGAAACCCCAGGAAATATGGCAATGCCAGTTTTCCCTCTGCAATTTTTAGCCTGACTTTCGAACGTTATTCAGCCCACTTCTCAACAAGCTAGCAAGACATTGTTGGTACCGCAGCAGCACACTCAAAACCCCAGGGGAGTTTTAGAATGAATACTGACCAGTGCAGACCAAAGAAATAAGTGCCTTATTCACATGTTGGCATCATCAATCTCTTGCTACATATTCCTATTCATAAATTCTCTCTTTATGTATGTTTTAGCCTATTGTGTCAGTCAAAATCAGTAGTGATTTTATTGATATATTATTATATTTGGGCTATGCATTCTTTATTGTAGCCCTAATCAATTTCACCTGAAACATTATAGGGTTAAGGAGGTGTTTGTATATTTACACATAGTGCCAATACTGAAAGTACTTTCTTGTTATATTTGTAGCCTACAGTAAAGCTCTTTACTATATTATAGGATGCCAATAGCCTGGAATCAACACCAGGCAGAGAGACAGGCAGGTATGCAGAGCTGAGGTCATGTGAGCTATTTATTCAGGTTTTAGAAGCAGCGTCCAAGACTGGATGCACGTACATAATATGTAGCCGGATATAGAGACATATACTAATTTCTACAGGGAATAACACCATTATTAACCATTATTATTAGTAGTATAGATAATGATCAAAACTTGCTGTAGTGAAATCACAATTTTATTATTTACACATATCAGACCTCACCCCATTGTTTAATTCTTCTGGGAAAGTTAGCCCCGTGAAATCATATTCTTTAAATTAAATGAGTAGATTCAGAAAAATTCAATGAAGTTTCATTGATTATATTTGTTAACAAATATAATAATATGGCGTTATGACGAACAGTTCACTCATTATTTTACAGAAAGGACGTGACCAAAACATCCAAAGACAGTTGCAGGACATAGAATGATTTACTTTAGTTTTTTTTAATAAACAAATAGAAAACAGACAGCCCCACTGAAAGAAATAAAAGCAATAATCACTACCATTGTGTTTTATATAGAGAGAGTTGACCCTTTGCTAAGTCTCTGGAACACAGACTCACAGGGAATCATAGTGTAGCATCAGCCAGCTCTGACCAGGAACCAACAACTAGCCGGTTCTGCGTCATTGACTCTTATACAATGGTTTCAGGTGTATTTATGTTAAACATTGTGTAATAATCCTCGTTACCAGGAGAGGTTGGAAGGAGATATGTTTCTAAAATGTTACGTTTCTATGCAGAAACCTGTGGAGCTAATATTAGCGGAGTATGTTAGCAAATTGTCCTTCCTTCCTACACTAGCCACTGAAAGTATACTGAATGTATTTGATTGATTGTAACAGTGGATAACTTTACAGGAACAGTGTTGTTCTCCAGGTGATGTGGTGATTCACTTTTACACTTCAGCTTCTGTCTTCATCATTTCAACTTTCAACACATGTCGACCTCTCTTTCTGCTTCTCTCTGAAATCGCTTTTTTGTTCCAAAAGTTTCTTTAGAGAGCGCAGTTAGTGACAGTGTGGCTCCATGGGAGCTCTGACAGCTTGACGGAGTAGTGGGCGGGGCTTAGCTGAGGGTCAGTTGTGAGTGTTTAAACGATAGACAAAAGATAATAATTCTGTCATTTTTTTCTCCATTTGAATATAATCCCTTGACATAACAGCCAGCCTGTCTTCAAAGAATGAGGTCACCTCTACAGGTGAGGTACATATAATGTATGTATTGTACACTCTGAACATTTGGCCCCATCTCGCTCTACTGCAGCACTTGAACTTTCACAAGTTCAGTGCTGTTTTCTATTGTTCTTTTCCCCACTTTGTTTCGATCAGACCCATAGACATGTATCACCGGGTTCAAACCAGACGCAGAAGCACAGCAAACCACCAATGGGGTTAACAGAAAAATAAGAGATAGCACAAAGAGATGAAAAGCAGATGTGAATAGGAGCAATCTGTTTCAGAGAGGATTGCTTGAGACTTGTGCACGGACCTCATAATCCCGTTGCTCCATTTCATGGAGCTTTAGCCAGAAGAGCTTATCCCCAGCATCTAACCCCTCACATACTGCACTTGGTAAGATGGGAACCAGACTGAAAGAAAGCAAGGGACTGATGGGAAAGTTCCTGAGCAGAACTATTCAGTCTAATGCAGTTATCTAATTCAATCTACAACTGAAACTACAGACCATCTTGTGATGGGATCACACCAGCCGCGACGCGTTAGTGTGTGTGTGTGTGTCTACTCACGACTCCCTTGCTCAGAGGTCTTCGAACCTGGCCATTATTTTGATTTCAACTACACACCTGGAAAGTCAACAGACAGACAGGCAGACAGACAGATAAACACCTGGCACTCAAACGCCCTCTGTGATAGTTCTGCTACAGTCAGTCTCTCTAGGACCACATTTTATCATGACGACACACACACAGACTCTGAAAACTATACCATCCACACACTGTTATGGTTGGTAAATAAACTGGATATGTTTATGAGGGTGGTCCATTAGCCTGCTCACCTTTACCATACACCAAGCTTAGGGGTAGTGGCAATATGATTTCCCCAATTTATATATTTCAGCGGACTTCAGCCTGATAGTATTATTGTTTGCTTCAGTGAAATCCAATTGAAAGGATACATTAATGGTGTCAGTTGAGTGGTTATCAGTATTAACCTGCCTGTTACCTGCCTGTGGGAAGGCAGGTAAGGTGGTGAGGGACTAAAACTTGGAGTGATTGCTTCGGCCCATCACCAAAGAAGAAGGATTCCAGTCACCGGCATGTCTTCAAATAGGGGAGGGGACGGTGTCCAGTCTAGAGAGGTAGATTATTTACTTTTACATTGGATGTTTTATCAAATGTTTGTGTAAAGGTTCCTTTTTGTATAGTAATGAATTGTTTCTTTTTAGTTTTAAACGAAGACACCAAAGGAGCCAACCACTGTTTTTCCCATACGTATTAGGTTTAGTGTGCCTTTTAAACAAATCAATTGACTGGGCCATTTTCAGTTTATTTTCTTGTGGGGCTTTGTGCTGTGCCGAAGGGGGGGACCAAGTGGTAGAGTTGGCATCTTGCATGCAGATCTTATTGTGTGGTTTGAGTCACCTTAGCGTATTGTGAGTAGGTTGATTTGATTTTAGTTTGTGTGCAGTGGTTTAGTTATAATTTGCCGACATGTTTTGTGACAAATTCCTCTATTTACATCTAAGTCTAGACTGACCTCCCTGATGGTGCAGTTTAGCCCCATGTTTGTTTCTTTTCTTGTTCGTTTTGATTGATGCATTCTTTTAAGCCATGCATTGTTAATAAAATCTATATTTTCAGTATCGCAGTCTCTAGTTCCAGTTTATTCTGGGTCTTGTGCATAAAGTATCACCGGGTCACATACAAAATCTAAAAAAGTCTAAATGTCAAGTAATCAAATACTGTAGGACCACACCAGTGTTTTGCATTATCAGCCTTAATTGCTCCAGCCTGCTGCCATCTTTGGGATCATTCCTTGGATTGGCACAATGGGGGTATATGTATATAGATATATATTGCATGTTGTTGCTTGTGACTGCTGTGATTTTCCCTAATCAAAGAAGTTTCTGTATTTTGCTGCATTTGTTGTGCATTTGTTTTAGCTTTTTGCGGCACATTTTGGTGATTTTCCAATGTAATTTGGAAATGCCATTGTTTCTGAAGCTGCAGCAAGTTTCTGATAATGGAAATGTGTTAGGCCGTTGTGGCACATTTGCCCTGCAGGGTGTCTGCATGAGTACTGAATGTGGTGTGAGAAATAGATGCAAAACAATAATGCACAGAAGCGAAAGGCCATCTCGCTGCCAGAGGGCGGAGCTTTATACGTGGAGAGCACCGGGCCCAGGTGCCTCCAACTAGGACGATCAACGCCAGAGGACCGTCACAGGCCACCATACTTTCTTACACAAGAAAAGATAATACACATAAGAAGCAGTAAAGTGCTGCATAACCTGCTGTCAGTCACCATAATTTGATTTCCCTGTGTGGGTCGATAGCACTGATGATGCAAGATGACAGTTGCCAAAACTGTCGAGTCAATGAGCTACCTGTCACTCTGTAACTTCATGATCACAGTTCTTTGCTCACTTGTAAACATGTCAAAACAAATTGGACCAGGACTGAAAGACAATGTGTCAACATTTTTCTTTGTGCCACACCAAATGAACCGAACACTTATGACAACGCCTTACAACTGTGATTGATTTACATAACTCAACTATGGTTAGTTGTTTTTCATATTGTATGATATAATAACAAGTGCACTTTCTGGCAGTTTGGTGTTGGAGATGTATTGTGATGAATATATATAGTTGCTCTATTTGTGGTATGTACTAGAATTGGCCTCCAGTTGGAGTATGCTAAGTGAGCCCTGCGTAGTGTGTCCACTAAGGTGCAGGTTAAGGTAAAGAGTAAGATAGAGGTAATCATGACAGGGTCCAGGTACACAGCGACCAGATATTATTCAGTCTCTAAGGAGAATTTGATGTGAAATCATTGTGATGATATGAGCAAGAAATCAGACTTGAAATGACAGAGAAATATCTTGCCTCTGGCAAAGAGTACAGGAGGGCATATTTCATCAGAGAGAGGTAAATGAAGAAGCTGTCAAACTGAAGTACATAACTTTCTATCCGTCTTCATCCAGAGAGGGGTGGGGGTTGTAAGTCCCTAGAGGGAGGGATGCTGCTGTGATCCAGTCGCAGCCTTTGATCCCTGGGATGACCTAAACCACCGGCTGGACTCTGGAAATGAACACACCAGAGGCCTGTGGGACCCAATCCATCACTGTTCAGTCCTAGCTCTGCTGTAGTGTGCACATGGTGCATGCAGCAACACACGTGCACACACTCCATGGTGCTCAAGCTAATGAACGGCACAATTTGCAGGCCTAACAAATATAGAGCTAAGCCCCACAGTATACTGATACCTGTTAACTCTTTGTATGCTGCTAATATTGAATATATGTCAAACAATGAGCAGGTTACACTCATGCATACTGTAAAATCAGAAGGATATAAATGAAGAAGACGAGAAAGACAAGAATATGAGGGCAAATCACTGTCAAAATCCGAGAGCGCAAATGAGATCCATGCGCGCTCGAAAATCAAACAGCCGCGCGCGTATTTTACTTTGACGAGCGCTTTTATATCACTCCGCGAGCAAAATTCACTCTCGCGCGAGCAAAAGTCGCTCGAGAAACTTGAACCGGCTCCCTCGCGAAACTATATTCTGCTCATTCTCTAGTCTTTTTTCTGCTCGCTCGCGAGTAGATTTTCTTTTTGACACTAAGTGGGTGGACCCAGTCTCCCTTGTATCTCTACATCTAATTGGTTACAATGCTCGTCTTTGGATAAACCGGATATCACTGACACAGACGCCAGGGGGAGATTTTCAGATTGCACTACAGGTTAGGGGCAAATAATGTACATTTTACTGCACGGGTACTTTTACTTTCTGCACTTAAAGTACATTTTGCTGATAACATACTTTTTACGTTTTGAATGCAGGTATTTTACTCGTAGTGGATTATTGTTTCATCAGTATGGTATTAGTACGTTTACTGAGGATCTGAATACTTTTTCATCCACTAACTACTTGTCAGTGATTTAACAGTTAATATACAAACAGTGGTCCCTAATCCTGCTCCAGATCTTTGAGCAGGTCCAAATTTTTGCTCATATTATATACAACTACATTATCTCTCTTCTGTAAACACAACAGTATGATTAAATATGATCGCATCATGTTTTAATCATTTAAGATCAAAGAGTGTCTTTGAAACACACATTGTCTGTAATAGAATGATGGAGTGAATTCAAAGCAATCTGAGCAACTTGACTTTAACACATTTTTAATTATTGTATTTAACAACGCTATTAACATAATTTGTATTTCATCAGCCTCTACAGTCTGAAAAGTTTACAGCTGTCAGACTAATGTAGAACATCCTGAGATGTAGTGGAGTAGTGTTTAGTGGCGGATTGATAACCACCTCTAACAGACCTGGCGTCTGTGTCAGTGATATCCGGTTTATCCAAAGACGAGGATTGTAACCAATTAGATGTAGAGATACAATGGAGACTGGGTCCGCCCACTTACTGTCAAAAAGAAAATCTACTCGCGAGCGAGCAGCAAAAAGACTTGAGAGCGAGCAGATTAAAGTTTCGCGAGCGAGCAATGTTGAGACTTTTGCTCGCGAGTGATATAAAAGCGCTCGCCAAAGTAAAATACGCGCGCGGCTGTTTGATTTTCGCTCTCTGATTTTGACAGTGATTTGCCTTAATACAAGAAAACAAAAAACTACTTACATACATATTGCACACTCAACACTAGTCATCAACACACACTACAGCAGAAAACCAACATCGCTAAAAGAAGCAAATTCAAGTTTGATGCAGAAGCGAGAAAAAAACAAACATGATAAGACAAATTAAATGAACAGAGGAAATGATGTCTCTCTTTCCAAAAGATGATGTTTGAGTGGTGCAGTTGGGAGCGCATGCTAAATCTCACTAGACAGAGCAATACCCAGAGCAAATTAAACCATTAGCCTCCGACATGTTTAAAGGAGCACTTTAAGATCACTTCCTATTAAGACTTGCCAGTAAACAGGCCTTTGAAATGGAGCCCTCAACTCGGAGCAGAGCAGTGTTGCAGACATCTGCCATACCCAGCCAAGCCCACAGTAAACTACAGGGGAATGCTTTCTGTGCTACACATCGCTCTACATAACACTCCACATGCTTTCACAAGGGGGGAACAAACCCTGGGGATTCATGGCCTCGTAGAGTAAAAGGCATAAAAACAAGACTTAGGAGTTTGATTTTGATATCTGTTGTTGGTTTCATGTTGTAAATTATATATATATATATATATATATAATTTGCATAAATTTGTAGCCTGGGTGACCTCATTCAAATTGTAACCCCTAACCGTGGCAGTGTTAAGTGCCTTGTTGCGCCCATTTACCAAATTGTAAAAGTAGTATTTACCAAAGCAAACATGTGCATATGAAACTGTTGTTCAGTGGTAGGCCTGTATTCTCATCAAACACTATTTTGCTCCTCTGTCACCATGTGATGGACCTGTAGCCTTTTCATTAAAGTTTTAAAGGATATCAGCATTCAGCTCTACTATTGGCATTCTAACACAAAATACCATTACAGTCTAAGCTCTGCCTTCAACACAAAGAGTAGGTTTCTGTAAATTACTACCATCTGCTGAAGTTTGCATAATTCACAACGGAAATGGGGACACGCCCCCTGAAGTTTACTGAGAGGAACCCACTGGGAGTAAACCCCTTAACCACCGTGTAAAAACGTCACATTTTAGATGCAGAGCCATTTTAAAATTGCTAACATTTCTTCAGAGCAGTTTTAATGCCAGGACTTGTTTTCGGCCCCTCATGTTGTTTTGAAGATTGTTCTTAAAAGCTTCAAATGGTGAAGCCAGCTCAACTCGTATAGTTCTTTATTTAGCATTCTAACATACCGTCCGAGGTAAGTTTTGACACGGCAGCAACCCCAGGGTCTGAAAAGTGAAGCCAATGCTTCATGTCTGAAACCTGCATTATTTCTAATGTCCATCAGGGGGCGACTCCTCTGGTTGTATAGAAGTCATAGCGTTTATGATCTCAAGAGCTAGTTTTAAGTATTCTTCAATACAGCATGATGTTCATTTCGTAAATTATGGTCCCATTTACAGTAAAACAGGGTATGATTTGGGGCGGGGCTACCTTATGATTGATTATGAATGGTTGCTACCACAGGGTTACATTGTCCACCCTTTCACAGTGTGTTTTCAGTTCATGAAAGTTTATCATAACGTTGTAGGCGGCCTGAAAATGTCTTACTCAGCATTTGTTTGTTCTAAGCTCCGTCCTCACCCGTCCAGCTTCCAAAAAACAAGATGGTGATGGCCGACATGCCAAACTTTACGAAGTTCTCAAACAAATGGATGACATCACGATGACTACGTCTATGGGTTTTACTGAGAAAAATAATTATCTGGCAAAGGACAGGTTGTTTGTTTTACTTTTACATTGTCTTTGTTGTAATAATGAAAGGAACATTGGGTAATTAGCTGGAAAAGTGTCAGTGACCATGGCTAAACTGACAGAGAAGAGTGCCACCTATTTGCTAAATTCTAACAAGCATTTGTTAAGATGCAATGGTGTAAGATTGTCTAGCAATCAATCATTGAACCTAATGTTCTCTAAGAAAAAGGAAAGCAACACATCATTTAAACTGCCTGAAGTTAGCAGTACATGACACTGCAGCTTTCTGAAGGACTTCAGTGTTCAGTCATGGTGGGAGTCATATGATGTAATTGAGAAGAAATAACCAAAGGAACTATACCCCAGCTAATTTCTTTCTACTGTTTTTTTGCCTGTTTTAACTGTGTTTCGTATCACACGTTACCAGCTAAGTACATTTTAAATGTATTTATTTCATTTGACATTTACTGTATCATGTGCATATGTATTGAGGCGATTTGTTCATGTAATACTACAAATTCAAAGCGTACTTTGAAGGTTGATAATGCATTAGAATCTAAGTACTTACAGTACATATAACCATGTTGGTGTGTCAGGAGGCTATGAGAAGCTCTTGTCTGAGTTTCCTTTTGACAAAGTTTGAATCTCTGGCTTTCCAACATCTGTAGAGAGCAGAGTTAATTCTTCAGTGTAATGCTTGTGTACTCTGAGGTCTTGTGTGGTTTGGATTCAAGCGACAGTGGTTAGGCTCTAGGGAGTTGCTTGTCTACCATGGTCGAAGCCAGTTTCATGTGTTGAGAGCAGTTTTAATAGGGTGCTGGGGAGAAATAACACTGGTGAGAGGAGCGACCATAGGCTTTCTGCAGGAGGAGTGAGAGACAGTTGTGCCAGCTCCTGGTCACAATCACACACATTCACATTCCAGTCTAACTGGATATTGCCCCAAAGTCCCCCTGAGGAGATTAACCACAGCTGAGTGTTAACTCCTTCAACACTGTTCAGATACCTTTCACCAGCAGATCCCTCTTCTACGCTTTGTTGAAGGCTCATTCTGCCTTCATCCCTGTTTTGTTTGTGCTCAAATTGAAATGTTCCACCCTTACCAATCTGTGACAGTACAATCCCATACTACACTGCAGTATAGTCACAGCACCAACAACTTTGGATCTACAGTATTATTTCCTTTTTCTGATTGTTTAGGAGTAAAGGAGGGAGTCAGGCGACAGAGTACAAAGAACAAAATAATAAATAATAATAAAATCGGTGTAGGGAGGAGGATGGGGAGGATCGATGAGTAAAACAGACTTATAACCTGAGTGAAACCTGAAGTCATTGTTGATTTAATTTAGATTACCTACTTGAGTTAGGTTTTGTACATACTTATCTACGTAGCTTAAGTTAAAAACATTCTTATTTTAACACAAACCTAAATCTTGTTTAACCTTACATTAACAACATGTTGAAGTCTTTCGGACTAAATGGTAAATGGACTGTATTTGTATAGTTCTTTTCTCTCCTTTCTGACCACTCAAAGCTCTTTAACACTACATGTCATCATTCACCCATGCAAGGTGCCACCTGCCCATCAGGACTAACTAACATTCACACACCGTAGGCACAGCTACAGGAGCAATTTTGGGGTTAAGTGTATTGCCCAAGGACACATGCTCTCCACTGAGCCGCAGTCGCCCCAAACTACCCTTCATGTTGAAAAATGATGCTAAAGGGGGCTCCAAGGGGTCCTGATCTGGATGTCTGTATGTCAAGTGTTGGTAGTGAGAATTAGTTGCATTATTCAATTTGTTTCTTCAGCACTGTTGAGGCAGACATGATAGACTGGGTGTCATTTGTATTTTTAGAGCTTTTGTCTGTCTGACGTCTTATATCTCTTATGTCAATCTGTCCATCTGCCAATCAAGCCTTGATTCTCTTATATCAATATCTATAATCTCTTAATACAGTGGCAAACATCTACTTTGAGTTTTTTGTTGAAACACACACACCAAACACACCATTTCCCACCCCTTTACATTTGGTTACATTTACAGATTCAAGAAACATTGAAGAGTGGTTTTAAGTCACAATGTATAACTTTTGCTTTGACGTGGTGATCATTTGAAAAATAGTTGTCTATATATAAACTTAATATCCTCTAATTTTAGAATGGATCAAAATTGATTGTAAGCTGAACTGAAAAACATACAGTTTTGGTCACTGCTAAACATCCATATTCAATAGTTGTGTCTGCATGTAAAAGAATATCAGCTTTAACATGTGTGGATGTCTCAGCTGTTGGCATACCGACAACAAGTAGTCTACTGCAATTCCCCAAAAGGACAATATTTTCCATGTTTGACCCCACAAGGGCTGGGCTCCTGGGTGTTGGGAGATATTTTCTAATTAGCGCTGATGATAGTTCATATTTTCAGCTCATAGCCAGTATCTACACGTGTTTTCATGACGAGGAATCAAAGAAATCCCACAGTAGTCACCGTTTTGACCTCAAAATGGTATTCTTGTCTGTTTGGAAAGGCCCGTTTATTAACCAATACATATTCATAGATTCATTATTTGGGCAATATCTGATGAGGAAGCAAAAGTCGCCCATATTACCATACTAGCCCTATTCCTGTTGTACAGGCAACCATCCCAAAATCAACCACATGTACGCAACATACGTGTTCTCTTGGTCCTGCAGGCTTAAACCGTGCGTGTTAACCACTTCCTCTGTGGTGCTAATAAAAAAAACACAGCCATGAGTGCAGTACTGGATGAGTCAACCCTGCCTCCCATCTGAGAACGCTGAAAGTTCTGCGTCCTTGAGATCCAACTTTTAAGCATCAAACACACAGAAAAGTCATACTAATTGATGGTGCATCTGATTAAAATGAGTGGCTAATGAGAATTGAGCGGGGAAGAATGCGAGCGAATCAGTGTTCAAGCTCAACTTTTAACCTTTCTGTCGGAGGGCGAACCACTTTGATGTTCCTTGGTCTTTTCATCAGGCCCGTTTTTGGTTATGAAAAAGGCATTTTCAAAGTACAAAGGCAAAGCTAACATTTGTAATTTGTCTCCTCTTCAGGAACAAATGGTGATCAGAAACATCATTTTTCCCCCATGTGAGCTATGCAGAGGGGAACTATAAATAAAGCTGCAAAATAAGAGGCGAGGGGGGCTGAGCTGTCAATCCACGGCGTAGATTGGGAGGTTCTTATCTGCAGCCGTTCTGCCTGGAGTCTTACACCCAGAGCAACTATACTGTGATCACACCCTCTACAGACTGAGAGGATCTCGCCTAGTTAGAAGGAGAGGGAGCAGGAATTGGAGGGGGTGGTAGGAGTTATGTGTGTGTGTGTGTGTGTCACAGGGGGTGTGAAGGGGAGTGCAGGCGATACTTGGATGGAAATAAAGGTCGAAATCCTTGACTGCGAAAACTGTCATAGCGGGGGACATGTGCAGAGCCTGTTTGCCTAATAACCTGGGTCTTGTAAAAATATGAATGTGGAATCCTCTGGAGCATATAATTTAACACCCCTATGCCAAGGGAGATGAGTGAGAATTGAAGCGAGTACACCTTGACAAAGGCTATTCTCTTGGTTTCACACCAGCAGAGCAGTACCATGCAAGGTGCTGCTCTGAGGCAAGGGGTGGCCCAGCAACCAGCCTATATGAATCAAAGCTGCACAAAGAACTCTTAACTCAACTTAAACACCTTGTATGCATCCTTAACATTGCAAAACATGCTATAGAGTGCAATATAGTAGACACAGCACTTTGTTAGCAAAACGTTTGCTATTGGTAAATAAAATACTGTCAGGGGACATTTGAAGCAAAGACCGGACCGGAGCAGACCCCCAAAACCTGAAGATATTCCCAATTTTGGCCTGTGTACTTGTGTGTACCCTCAGGATTAAAAGGTATAGAAGCAGATAACGCAGAGTGGTCGCTGTACAACACTGCAATGTCCAACCTCCAATTTTATACAACATAGACACACAAACGGAACGTGACAACACTCCAGGATGTCGTTTTATTTAGTTCACAACAGACAAAAAGACAGCAACAACGTGCCGTTTTAGTTTCCTAATTGTCTATTTGCACCAGGTGAGACCAGTCACTAGTATAGCAATAACAGTGGTATAAAGAGCGACAAAGTAGTGTAGAGAGTAGGTTGTGGTGAATGAATGAGTCAAACTCAGGACTTTCTCCCAGCATTCTGGGCTTTGAGTACCATAAAAAGCCTATACAGTAGTTGACTTATTATTTCAGGTTTTTTTATCATCATTATTTTCAGTTTTCAGTCACAGTTTGGGTAGGTTTAGGCTACAAAACTACTTGGTTATGTTTAGAAAACATAAACATTGCCTACAGTACATTACATATACACATACAGTATCTAGTGTTTGCAAGGGTTGGGTGCAAAGTGCACTGTTGGCTTCTGACACATGGGTGTCCTGCCATTTAGTTTCTCTTTAAAATTGGCATTGGTTTGTTCCTTTTGTGTGAGTCTGCTGCTGACCTTACCATGTGTTGTTTTTTTACCACTTATAGCACTGTGGAACATTTGATGCGATACACATTTGTGCTGCCTGTATTATATTATATACTGCTCCACAGTTGACCCTTGGCTAAGCTCCGCCCCCCACTGCTACACCGTCAAGCTGTCAGAGCTACCATGGAGCCCACACTGTCACTAACTGCACTCGCTGAGTAAATGATGAATTTAGCCAACACTAGCTCCAAACCCAAGTTGGAAATTTCCGATGCTATCAGCAAAAGTGAATGGCTTTTTTCTTGCAGAGTCTCTTCAGATGACACGCTCCACTTCGCTAGGCCCTGAAGCTCCGCCCCCACTGCTGCACAGAGAGCTGTTCTCTTGTTCTCAAAGTTTAAGAATATTGAACATGTGGGGTGTCCACATTTCACCAAATGGATGTTTATTAGGCCTCAAAGATACAAATAATGTGTTTTGGAAAGAAACAAGGCCACCTTAAACCTCAAATATACTTTCCATATCTGCATATATTTCACCATCTCATCAGACATCCAGTATTGTATGTACAAGTATGTAGATGAGCATGTATGTCTACTGTCCCCGTCGGTGTGTCTTTTGCGGTATATTTCATTCATATCCTGAAATATTAACCCCGGTCTTCGTGGGCTTGATTGCATCTAAGTCTCACCTACACTCTGAAGGAATACGCAGGGTACAGATGCATAGTTGAAAGCATGCGTATGAGCACTCTTTGAGCGATAATAATTCCCTAATGGAACAATCATTCAATTACAAAACATACAATTGAAGAATGTAAATTATTTATTGAAACCCAAAAGTAACACATAAAATATGCTCTGACTTTATATTGCAGGAAAGAAAATGTTTCATTAAATTAAATATAGCTGTTCTGGAGTTTTCTTGAAGCCACCATCTAGTGGCCAATAATGTAACTACAGCCCTTCAAAGCTCGAATGACACATTTCATTACCTTCATTACCTCGACTCCCCAGCGACATATGCAAGGGTTCTGTTTGTTGACTTCAGCTCAGCGTTCAACACCATCATCCCAGAAATACTCAAAACCCAAACTCTCCCAGCTCACTGTGCTGGCCTCCACCTGTCAGTGGATCACAAACTTCCTGACTGACAGGACGCAGCAGGTGAGGCTGGGAAAGTTCATATCCAGCACCTGGACTATCAGCACTGGACCCCTCAGGGTTGTGTGCTCTCCCCACTGCTCTTCTCCCTCTACACCAACGACTGCACCTCAGAGGATCCGTCTGTTAGACTCCTGAAGTTCACAGATGACACAGCGGTCATCGGCCTCATCAGAGACGGTGATGAGTCTGCGTACAGACGGGAGGTTGAACAGCTGGTCCTCTGATGTGGTCAGAACAACCTGGAGCTGAACAAGCTCAAAACTGTGGAGATGACAGTGGACCTCAGGAGGAGCCCCCCAAAACTGCCCCCCCTCACTATACTCAACACTGTGTCTGCTGTGGAGACCTCCAGGTTTCTGGGATCCACAATCTCCCAGGACTTGAAGTGGGCCCCCAACATCAACACCATCCAGAAAAAGTTGTACTTCCTGCGTCAGCTCAGGAAGTTCAACCTGCCTCAGGAGCTGCTGATCCTGTTTTACTCCACCAACATCCAGTCTGTTCTCTGTTCTTCCATCACTGTGCGGTTTGAAACGGCCACCAAACAGGACAGAAACAGACTACAACGGACTGTCAGATCAGCAGAATAAATCATTGGTGCCAGTCTGCCCTCCATCCTGGAGTTGTTCACCTCAAGAGTCAGCAAACGGTCAAAAAAGATCACTGCAGACCCTCCACACCCTGGACACAAGCTGTTCAACTCCTCCCCTCTGGTAGGCGCTACAGATCACTGTACACCAAAACCACCAGACTCAGGAACAGCTTCTCTCCACTGGCCGTCACTGATGAACAATTAATCAGTCAAACTGCACTATTACCTCTGTTTGCACTATTACCTCAATTCCATTGCCATTGTTGTTTATAGGTTTGTGTTCATAAATATATACTTTTTTGGATATATATTTACTTATATTGTACATAGTTGTTAAATGTTTATACTTACATCTGTTCTACTTTTTTTTGTTGCCCTTGTTTTATTTTTTATATATTTTTTTCTTGTTTATTGTAAACTTGTGTATGCACATTGAGAGCGAAGTGGAAACCGGAGTCAATGCGTACGCATACATGGCCAATAAAGCTGATTCTGAGTTCTCCCTGTTTCTCACTTTGGTGGTGTTCCTCTGACTGTTTGTGGAAACTTAATTTAGTTGAAAGACATTGTGCTTGTTTCACAAACTCTCATTTGATGTGGCTGAATTTTTAGTCAACGGGCAATCAGTGAGACTGCACTAATGTATGGGCATTGTTGAGAAGCAAATGCAGGCAGTATATGCATGACCAATTCTCATTCAGAGGGTCCACTGGGCCCACAGCTCTTGACTGGCTCAATCTCAAGTCATTCACTCCGTTCAGTCATGGGGTTTGGGAGGACTTTTGCTGCTGAGACAGAATGAGAAACAAGAGGGCTGCTTTCTTTTGTCCCCTGTTCTCATTCCTTGTACCAGTGCCGGCTCTGTCCTGCATCTGCGAGGTGGATTAGGCCGACAAGACGGAGGTTGCATTATGTCCTGAGGGGGCTTTACTGTAAGGTTCGTCACAAGGCCTCTCTCCTTCTGTCTCTCCCCACTTAATGTACCGCTTCTTTCAAAAGCGACTAAATCTTTGTTAACATGGAAACTATGAACTCACAGGGAGTTAATCAGAGTCATTGCAAGGCTGGCTATTTGCATGTGAATTGGCTGTGGCTGTATACCAGGCCTCTTTCTGTCATTCACTCCAGTGCCTTGGGCTTCTATCCTCTTAGACATCACACTGCCATAGGTACATGTTGGGGAGAAATATCTGTACGTCATCTATACTGTGATTATATCTGCTATTAGTACAGCTAGAGTAAGCCAGAAAATTCATTTCATTTTCCAGTCTGCACAAAGGAAATTTAGCTTTTTCAAAGCTTTCATATGTGTATTTTATGTAGCTTGTGATTCTGACAGCTTAAAATGATTTTTCTCTTGTCTTGTCTTTGCTTGTCAGATGCTTGCTATCAAACATTACATTAAGTGGGTTGACCATCACATAAGAAGATTCACATTTTTCAAATGTGATCTCATGAATTTCTTTACTCAAATACAAAATACGAGAATACGAGTAGGAGCCGTGTTTAACGTCCTTCCATGAAGCAAAACTTCCTTCTTCTTCTTCTTTTTATATATGGTTTGATTTGGAAAGATTATTGAGAGGGGGAGGAGAGAGGATGTTAAAGAAGAGACTAAATCTGATGTGGAAATGTAGACTTAGTAGGATTTATCCATTTGAGAAAAGACCTTTTCACTTGTTTTGTTGGTTTATCCCCTAAACCCCGTCTCACCCCCCTGCCTAAAAGCTTTTGACATCTTCATCTTGTTCACAGTGGGCAGGCTTTGTTTGCTCTGCTTGAAAAAGCGGATGGGGCTCGGCCCTCCCCTCTCTGTGGCACAAGTGTAGGACTTTGCCATGGCAAAGGGGGGGATTTCTCTTTCCTCCTGCCCCCTCCTTTTCCACATAACTACAATATGGTCATTGTCTGCCAGTGAATAATGTGGCCACTCGGGCAGCATGGACTGCTCCTCGGGCTTTGACTGTGAACCAGCTCTTTTCTTCAGCGTGAAAGGACTCTAATCCATGTAAATATAAGACTCTGAGTACAGCTTGGCCACGGTGGGGAGAGCGAGAGGGAGGAATGGAGGGGAGGGTCAGCAATTTAACCTTTGACCCAACAAATAAGAGGCATGTAAGTTTTAGAATTGCTCTCCAAAGAGGGGCTCCTGTGGCAGAATGAGCTTCCTTTGTCATTTTTGCAGTGTGGGGCTGATTGACAGGGGCTGGGCTGCAGCACGGCGCTGCACAAAAAAACACTACTACAACTCTGCGATGAGAAAGCAGACCAGCGGACAATGCTAATTATTGATTATCTCCATCCAGGATGAAACCTTGTAATATTGTTGATTTGAAAGATTAAAAAAATGTTTGTGCAAGAATTGAATATTTTGACAGTCAGGCTCTAAGAATGTGTAAAATGGAATCAATTTGAAAAGGCTGGTTTTCTTATTTCAGCCTTTGTACTACAGCATCTTATGCTGCTGCCTTAGCTTTATGGGGAACATCACAAGACATAAAGCACAATGATCAGATCTAAAGTGGGTCAGAATCAGCTGAAGCTCCCCCACTGAGAGATGACTTACACTTCCTCTTTGAGCAGGGCTATTAGATATACAGACCAGTACAGTCTCATACTGACACCACTGTGGCTAATATTAATCTGCCTGCTCTTTCTCTAAATACTATTTAACTGTTATACATATTGTTTTCCAAATCTGTTGAATAACACACTTACCTTTGTGTTGGTTGTAAAGCACATCAGATAAGCACCAGTGTGGTCATAAGTGTTTCATATCATAGAGTGAATGTGTGAGAGACAAATGAGACATCTGACTGCAGCTGATTCCAGTCAAAGACTGTTGTTGCATGCCCATGTTATTGGTCTGTTTTTCTATTGCATGCTATCAAATTAAGGTAAAAAAAAATAATGAATTGAACAGAAATATAATTTTCCTGTGCTCATTTTCTATTCTTTTTTCCCCATTCATTCATATTCATATTCTGTTCTTTTTTTCATTAATAAAGCAGTAATTTGGACATCAAGAATGCATATCAGAAATCAAACAATGGATGTCATCAAACTTCCTTCTTTTAAATGCTGAAAAAACTAATATTATCCTTCTTTGAATTCATTTCATACCTCAACTCTACCATATTTCAGAATAGTTATTTGCACTTTTTACTCCATTATATTCATCTGGCAATGATACCTACTTTGCAGATTAAGATTGAATATATAATCAGTTTATAAAACATGGTTCATTATTGTAATTTAATCCACCCAACAGCATTTGATGTTAATACATCAGTAATAACTAACCAATAATATACGTAGCACATTAATGAGATTTACATTGTAGGACTTGTGTTATGCGTTCACATTGTGTTATTGCTATTTTTACTTGAGTAAAATAACCATTGTACACAATATTGTCCAGTGAGGTTCTATCATTTACCTGCTAACCATCACAACCATGTGTTGTCTTCCACCCTCCCTAAAAATCAATATTAAACAACTTCTTAAATTACAAATTAAAGTTTTGTGAGTCATTTTTCAACAGAAAATGTCACAATGATAACTGGCTTCACTCAATAATATTATTGTTGGGGGAGTAATGATAGTCTCAGTCTTAATTTAAAGGAATGTGAATGTGAAGTTTTCTTGCTATTGCCTCTCCATCTCAGATCTGTCTCTTTTCCGTGTGGACCTGACACTTATTCTTAGAATAGACATTTGGTTCTGCACCTAAGCACACTGTAAAGTCATACAGTATAATGTTTTTTCACACTCTTTTACCCCACATTTTCCCCAAAACCTCAAGTCAGCCATGTGGACATCATGTCCTTTATATCCATAGCTCAGGGCTCGGACACCTTTTTGATATGAAGTGGCAGTTTTAAAAGTCCTTGTTAATCAGTGTGCCCCATAAACATTAAGGTTAATATAATAAGTCTAATTCTGACATCATCTCCAAAGTCAGGACTTATATATGAAGGCTGCCATCCTTATGAAAACATCCACATCTGAGATGAGATCATTGACATACCAACCTGTCATCAATCTGGTTCCTCAGCAATACACTTAACAAATTCTGCCAAGAGTACTAGCCAATCAGAGGCAGAGTAGGGCGGGTCTTCAGGGATGGAGAAAACAATCAATAAACAGCCATGTCTCCTAAAAATCACATTCCCATACAACAAAACTGAATTGTGAATTGGAAATTCGAGGGAGAACGTACTTTGTCACGGATTTCTTTTGTTTTTCATGTATTATAAATACGTTTCCACACATGGAGAAGGCTGAGGTGGTGAATGGGTGAAAAACACAGGGCTTCCACCCAGGAAACTGCTGTTTGTGTCCCGGCTGAACCAAGTACTTTTGTTGTGTTTTTATTTTGTTTCAATTTATAAAGTTAACCACGTGTTTCAAACTGTTAAAAACTGCCACTGTAATCTGGGAGAAAATGTGTTTCCCTCGAAACGTACTTGAGAGTGCAGTTAAGTTGTAGGAAACGTAATGTTTTAGAAGACTGGCTGAAATAACAGGCCATTCACTGCCATACTGATGAGAGGGCACTCTTGAGCACTCATTGCTAGTGTGCCATTGGTTAAGCTACCATGCCTAAAGTTGCCTACCCCTGGTCTAATCTATATTCACATAGAATCATTTCCAGCTCTCTCTTTCTGTGCCAAATCTGGAAGGCCTTACCTTTTCTGTCATTTGCCAACAACATCTCAGTGAGCATGTGCTGCATCAGTGTAAGCTGTGTCTCCTGGATTATGTTGTGCTAAAAAGTGGAGAATAAAGAAGCTCCGGGTCATTTTAACCCGATAGGCTCACTGCTCTTTCCTCCTACTGTGACTACCTGTAATTTTGGCTGGGTTATTACGGAAGTATTCTGTTGGGTCGTCCCCCACATCACTGTCTGTGTATTTTTGGATCCTTTCAGTCATTGGTGTTTATCCACAGCACTTCCTGGAGATCACCTGTCAATCAGACAATATGACAAGGTGACATCTTCTGCCTTCACTTAGTGGAGTTTGAGTTTTCAACTGTTTGTTCAGTTACATTTGAAATTCCTCATTTCCTTCCCCAGCCTCCTTCTTTGCTTTGTGACCCAGAAACTGATGCCGTCTCAACACTGTAGGAAATGAATGAAGTAACTTGGAGGTCTCCTTCTAGGAACCCAAACTGCTCAGCAAGTATTCAAACTGAGGATTTTATCCCAGTTTTGTAGAATATAAATGAAGAGGAAATGTCATATATCTAATATGTAGTATGTATGGTAAAGGCAAGGCAGAGGGTTGGGTATTTTACATCATGCAGGTTTTGTTTTGTGGGTTGATAAAACACTCGTACTTGTTATAGATATTCCCTATTTATTAAAAACTCATTGGATTGGCAGACAGATGCACAAAACCTAAAAGAAGGGCTGTTGTTGACATCTTGGAGATACACGGTTTTTCTCTGATTGAAAAATGTACGTATATTCTTAACTCAAGGTCCACTTACTAACAGAGGAATACTGAAACGTGTTTGAAAGCAAATTCATTATTTTATGAATAGATCAGAAGATTTGTCTCGTGACCCTCTAGGGGTCCCGAGCCTCAGGTTGTGAACCACTGGCATAGCGAGTTTAAAATGTCATTTGTTTAGATGAGAATGAATATGATGGTTGCATTATATCTGATTTCCAGAACACAGTGTACTCCCATAAGAAAACATGCTACATGGATGGGACTGACATCTGAGAGGCTCAGGTGTGCTGTCTGAATGGCTGTGTGTTTATGCTCATGTGTGATTCTTCCTCTCATTAAACATGTGTGTGTGAGTGTGTGTGTGGACGCAGGCGACGGCGTGGATGGTGCACGTACAGTGATTAGGTGATCCGCTTCCTCCCTTTCATGTGTTTTTAGTCTCCTCTGCTTTGTTCCCTTTCTTAATTACAGCCGAGCTCTCCTCAGAGAGCGCGTAACCCCACTCCCCACTTCCACAGCAGCATCCCATTAAAGCCACGCACCCGATGCCTCCCCTCTACCTTTATGCAGAATACAATTAAAAAACGGAGAGAGATCAAAAAGATGCCAGGAGTCTGACGAGGGTGATGTTTTTCTGAGAAATGCAGATTTGTCGTATTGATGGCTGCCCCATTTGGAAATCATTACGGGACGGGAGTAATCAGTAGAGCTGCATCAGCATTTTAGTCGTAGACATGCAGCAACACCCGCTAACACACACACACACACACACACACACACACACACACACACACCAACAAGAGCATGTGCTTTCAACAAAGTATTTCAGTCAGCCTCTCACACTGTTGGTTCGTTATTAGGATGAGTGCATTCTAAACTTGTTGTTGCTGTTTTACAAACAACTCTCCAATAACTTGAGCCAGATATCAAGTCATCTTTTGATAGTTGTGTTAAGTTGTATTTCCTGTCTCATTAGACGGTTGCAGGGTCCTGAAACTGTTAGGAGTCTTTAAAGCTTGATGGGAGGAAAGTTTTGTTGGAAACCTCTTTTTGATACTTTTGTCATTGAAGTGGGCAAACTTGTGTTTTTTGCAAGAATCAAAATCTTAACTTAACTTAGAGCTAAGTTGTCAGTCAGCTGTTGGAGCTCCCATTGAGGACACTGGGGTCCTGTTCTTTGTACCCTTAATAAGAATTTGTGGGTTTCATCAAATTGAAGGGAGTTGACTTTCAAGAATGTAAAAGTAGAACAGCATTAAGACCTCCCGACATGGAGTCTTAATGCTGTTTCTATTTTTAAATGCACAAGGTCATCAAATAAAAAGGAAATACACAAAATAATTAAGACAATCAGGTGATTGTATTTTTGGTTTCTTGTCAAACTGAAATGTCTGTTTGTGGCAGCAATTTATAAAATGCCTGACACATTAGTATTTATGCAAAAAACAAATAAAAATCCAATATTGCCATAAAACAGTTGTGCTCGTGGATTATCGTCTGGTGGCCTAACAATGTGAGCGTTACCACGGTATCAACAGTGGACATATTTATTCATTCACCGTCATATTATCTAGACCTATGAACCCGTCTGCAACCATTACACAATGAAATACTGTTACCTAATTCAGACCACTTCTTTTCTTTAATTGTTTCTACCAAACTACCAACTTTAGTGGTGACAAAATATAGCTCAGAATAATCTGCTTAAGAATGAGCTCCTATAGGCCGGAAATCTGTGAAGCACAGGATGCACTGTGGACCTTTTTATTTAGAGTTACTCAACTGTTTTGTGTTAAAAATATCAATGAGGTTGCCCTTTTAGAATGAAGATCTACTGTCCCTTAGAGAGAGAGAGAGGGAGAGAGAGAGAGAGAGTGAGAGAATGAGAGAGAGAGAGAGAGAGATTTAAATGCACCATAAATATTGGACTATTTTAACCAACGCAGCTCTGCCTTTACACACTTGATATTGTTGTTAATTATGATGCTGTGAGTTTTCTCCTCTGCTGTGAATACTGTGAGAATAATCCAACATATAGACCAGACCTCGGCCTACATTTGCATAAATCATCTCATAAACGTCTTCTTCTTCTTCTTCTTCTTCTTCTTCTTCTTCTTCATACTGAGAAGCAACTTAAATCAAATCAGAGGATCAAGCCAGTCTGGGCCCTTCTGAAACAAATACATACAAACTGATATTTTTTTCCCCTTAATCTTACATTACCAGCTAATATCATATTTCATACACGCCCGCAGACATGCCCGCTGCCGCTATGTTTAATGTATAAACCCGCCTTATAGCAGATAGAAAACGTGGATGATCAATATGCATGTATTCAATTAAGGGTATTACAGAGGAGCTAATTTGCATAAAGATTTAGGAGCTTAAAATTATATTTGTGCTATAAAACTTCACAATAGCCTAAACGCGAGCTGTTATGCGCGGGAGGGGGGCAGGACAGGTATGTTTGAAAGAAACGAGGAAAAGAAAAAGAATTATAAATATCAAGGAAAGAAAAAAAAGCATTCCAATATTGTTGAAGCGCATGAATCCGCAGCTATATAAATTGTCAGGAGGTTAAATGTCTCGACGGATTTCGTTTTAAATCATTTAAATAACTATTTGAATTGACTTCAGTTTTCGTACAACAAAAGACAGAACGGTGATGTGATAACGTATCATTTTCTCCCACACCGTTGTAACTGCCGTCTTTTGTGCGAGATCAAACCTCTCCTCCGGTCCTCAAACACGACTCTCTCTGATGACGAAGTCCACTTTCCCCTCCCAATTAAGAGCAGAGAGCTAATTAGAATGAGCGGATCCGGGATCAGTTCAGCAGCCTCACGCTGCAGCCCCGCTGCTGAACCAAACTGCTCTGTGGTGGAAATACAAGACCGAAGCCGCTGGTTTCAGATGACATCAGATGACAGAGTGGAGTTCAGGAGATGGAGCTCTTTCTGTGGGATGAATAAAAACAGGATGAATGATGCTAAGATGTAGAGAAGACACCCGCTGGAGCCAAAAGGATTGTGACGAATTAACACTAAATTGAACAATACTGATGCTCCTAACGATACAATTCTCTAATTCACGTCTTTCCTTGTTTCGATCTAAATATCTCTGTAGAACGACTAAAGACATGTGAAGGGCCTTGCCTTTCGATCTTGCAACACTTTTTTTTTTTAGCAAAATAAATCTTTTCATGAGTTTTGACTACGAATTAGCCCGATTTACCTTTCAGATATTAAAACATAGGTCAAATGTGAAATGACAGGAGTAAGTCAAAGTTTCGATACAGTTTACGAGAAGCTAAATGAACTAAACTGTTTAACTTGCGGTCTCTGGTGTTGTTGTTTGTTGTTTTTCAACAAGTAAAACAGAATAAAAAATGGGATTAAAAAGTGTGAGTCTTCATTCGATGGCTGATTTGAGAGACTTCGTGGCGTTGAGCTTAGCCCTGCAGGTTCTGTGCAGAGCCCCTTGGTGCAACGAAGAGGCTGTGAGCAGCAACCGTGCGGGGCTGTGTGGAACCCTGTCTCTGCGTCACATGAGCAAAGGTCCCAGCGGACCTCCTCAGTGCGCTCAGACAGACCGACAGCTCCAACAGCTCCAACAGCTCCGAGAACTGACACGCTGTCCTGCCCTGACTCTTCTTCTCTTTCTTTAAAACTGACCTTTCTGACTGCAGCTCCGGACAGACAGATACGGTTGGCCGGTGGTCGGTACGTAACGGTCGCAGAGGCACTGCCGCTTTTCAGACCGGTCGGTAAAAGTATAGCCAGATAGTTCGGTGGCGGAGGAATAGCCAATGAACATAAATGGTGCGTCGTGACGCAACAGGGCCCCGTTGATAAGGAGCGGAGAGCCCAACCGGGACTTGAGAAGGAGGTTTTGGGGGGCCAGCAAACACTCGCCTATCATCAGTCAACGTTAAGCCAACTCCTCCTCTTCTGCTGTTACGCACATGTATACAGCCTACTTGGCAAAAGACAAAACATTCACCAAACAGACTACTGTACAGGAAAAGCGCTTCTCCCAGACGCCCGGCGGGATTTTATAAAGCAAAGGCTGCGCGGCTGTGTTTTCTATTTTTCTCTGAATAGCAAAAGTAGTTTGAGCGATATAAATCAGCTGCTGTAGCATCAACCTGGACTGTTGAGCCTGGAGGAGGGGAGGACGACTGTCAGCTTTTTGGGACATATCTTTTTTGTTCTTTCTGACTGTGATGCGTTAGCAGCCTGCTGCCGGCTTTTGCAGTGCCAGTTGTACAGAGTTACTTATTGTTCTGCAGAATAAGGAAGACATTTGCCAATGCCTTGCATCTGACGAAATCCTGAAATATTACTCCCGGCGAGGAGGAGGCATCGGCGATACCCATGCAGCAGCGCTTCCATAGTTGGTATGTTTATTCATAGTAAATAGAAAGGAAAATATAGAAAGAGAATTGATAGCGAAAAAGAAATAACATCACACCTGGGAGAAAATCGATTCCAGTCAGAGAAACGAAGTCTGTGCGCTTATTTATGAATTAATCATAGCTTATTAATAATGAGAGCTGCAGAGATTCGGATGACGGTTTCCATTGGCAGATGAGACGTAGTGTGGAGAACACGTGTCCAATTTTTCCCTCATATTTTTTCCTCCCTAATCTGGATTTCTCACTTGTCACGGCAAGAAAGGAAAACCTTTTAAAAAAGCAAGAATTTTGAGTGGCGTTATTGCGCCGATTTTTGCCTCTGATGGACATCTTGGCTTGCAGATCCGAAGAGAACAGTTATAATATCCTCCCCTCTGCGGCAACGATGCTTTTCCATGGCCTCCCTGGAGGCGACGTGCACGGTGTGGTGGAAGAAATGGACCGGAGAGGAAAGAGCGAGTCAGCAGCCATCAGCTCGGCCATCGATATGGGGGAATCAGAGACGGTAGGAGACTTTCCTTTGGCCCTCTCGGCTCGTTAGCGCAGGCAGCATGGCAGCCTGGAAACAGTGACAGTGACAGTGGCTGCACTCTTACAGCTCCAAGCACTGTGATTCACTTCTGAACGCTTTTTACTTTTAATTCACGCTGAAAAACGGGCCAACAAATGCCCGAGCTTATTTTGTAGTTGCTCTCCGCTCTCAAACTTCCTCCACAAGGCCTGAACATTGTGATTTCTTCGCTGCAACTGTTTAATCTAAACTTCTTTTAGTCTCAGAGAAGCTCCAACTGGAACCAGAGCTGAGAAAGCTACACAATGATTCATAAAGAAAAAAAATATTTTTTAAACTTAGCACTTCGTTTATTTAATTATGCCTTCTTGATGCGTTCAAACCACATAATAAACATGCGCATATTCTATGGCTCACAAAAGCAAAGATATATATATATATATATATATACATATTTTTTAACAGACCTTATTTGGAAGTTTCTTTTATAATAAAAAGAAAAAATGAAAAGTAGCGTTAGATTATTATTCTATTTTTTTTTTTTTACACTTGTAACAATTCAATTAAAATGCATAATTCTAACGATTAGAAAGTTCAACATTAATTGTTAAATGCGCCGCAATGAATATGAAACAAGAGAAGATGGGATGGAGAAATAGTTATTTTCCATTCAGCTTCTATCTTCTGTTGCAAATTATTCGTGGAGCGCGTGCGCGTGTACGTGCACCTGTGTGTGTCTATTTTGCAGGCCTCTCCAAAATAACATGAAATGGCAATCCCCTATCATAAACCTGTGTTTGTTATTGCACCTTTAAATGACAGTTATTATTTTCAGGAGAAATTAACAGCACAGCACACTGATACAATAGCACACATTTCCTAAGAACATACACAGCGTGTACATGGTTCTTCAGATGTTAAATGACTTCAGTAGGTCTACTTGTTTTCTTTTAATCTGCTGCTATATCAGCAATATGACACTATATGATTTATTCCTTACACTGTGGTCTTGGAGGGGAGTTTGCGTTGTCCTTTTCTTACTGATTACATTTTAATATCATTATAATATTGATATCTAGTATTATTGAGGTTGTTGAGACAAAAATAGTTTTAAACTTCAACAATATCTCTTTACAATATTTCTAAAATCCTCCCATGTGGTGGATATGGCCCTCTTTAGTGAGGCTATAATTGATGATAGGCCTACTCTGTAATTATTCTATAGCGAATACACTGATCCTCTACTTGCTAGGACTTTATGCTATATTATTATTATTATTATTATTATTATTAATGTTGTTATGGATGAAGCCATGTTAGCATGTCTTCATGTTAGGCTATCATGTCATTCAGAATCGTTGCACTTGTGTTTCTTCCGACATCGTGTCCCTGACGCTGTGTCCTCGTGCCTCTCTCCGTGCAGTCCATGCCGTGTATGACCAGCGAGCGCGTGGCTCTGTGCGCGGGTTGCGGCAGGAAGATCGCGGACCGCTACTACCTGCTGGCAGTGGACAAACAGTGGCACATGCGCTGCCTCAAGTGCTGCGAGTGCAAACTCAACCTGGAATCTGAGCTCACCTGCTTCAGCAAGGATGGCAGCATCTACTGCAAGGAGGACTACTACAGGTAGGAGGCCGAGCAGGGCCTGGAGCTCCACGCTCCGTCCACCACACGGTGTTTAGGATTCAAAGAGCTAAATATGTGTCGGAAATGATTGTTATCGTGGCTGGTGAAGATACTGTTTTTAAAGTCAAAGTTACACCACAAATGACCGGGGATGGAATTAAATAAATAAACAATGTCAATGCAAAATTACGTCAATAAAATATATATTTTTTTTGGTTCTGAAAATCAGTTTAATTTAAGAAAAAAAAAACACGATTTATACATCACGTCTTTCTCACAGCTTCTTTCCTGATAATATGGGGTTGTACAATATTTTTGCACAGCTGATAGCTGATATTTAGTGCCATAACGCACAATTTTGTATCCAGATATAAACCACGTGTTTCTCTCACATGTTAACAAACGGAAAGAAAAAAAAAATAGGATTTAAACTAACAATATCTGGGTAAAATTCAAATTTCATTAAATGACAATATCGCCAAATTGATGCAAACTATCTGTCCAACTTTAAGGTTTGATGTGAATTCACATCATTAGTAAGAAAAGTTTCTTAGAGCACTGTTTCTGAGTGCGTAACATCTCAGTATCACGCAGTCCTGCCACACTGAACACACCAGCAGCCGCCTGCAGGGCTCCGCGTCCAGCCGCTGATGAGGTTTCTGTGTTGTCCGCAGAAGATTTTCGGTGCAGAGATGCGCTCGGTGCCACCTGGGGATCTCAGCCTCGGAGATGGTGATGCGGGCCCGAGACCTGGTCTACCACCTCAACTGCTTCACGTGCACCTCCTGCAGCAAGATGCTCACCACCGGGGACCACTTTGGCATGAAGGACAGTTTGGTGTACTGTCGGCTGCACTTTGAGACTCTCATCCAGGGAGAATATCAGACACATTTTAACCACGCGGACGTTGTCCCGCACAAAGGCCTGGGCCCGGCCAACACGCTTGGACTATCCTACTTCAACGGCGTGGGCACAGTGCAGAAAGGCCGGCCCAGGAAGAGGAAAAGCCCTGGGCCGGGCGCCGAGCTGGCTGCTTATAACGCAGGTAAGGATTTATAACGAGGGTAGTTAACCTATTGACACGCGTGTTGAGGTCTAAGAAATGCGGAAAGTTCAGACAAAATGCACGTCATTCATGTATATTTCGTGTTTGATCGTGTTGTGGTGCTGATTTTACCTCAAAAACAATGATTCAGGGTCGAAAACGTAGAATAGAAAAAAGAAACATAAAAAAACACCGCAGCCATATTGTAAAGTAAATGTTGTTCCATCGTTTTATTGAACAGCCTCCGCGTGAATACAAACTGATTAAGAGCGACAGCTTTCCTTAATCAAACACCCTTTGAACAGTCCTATAACGGCTCATAGTGTGTGTGTGTGCGCTTCTCTCAGATAACTTTATCATAACTTCATCATATGGCTTTGCAGTTTATAATGACTTTATCATAACTTTACCACGATAACGACAGACCTAGTTTTTAAACGCGCTATGGTGTGTGTGTGTGTGTGTGTGTGTTGTATTGTGCTAAATAGCAGCCCTACTGCATTACTTACATTTTTCTTTAAAGTTCCTATAACCTTCTTGTTGGATGTTAGTTGTTTTCAATGCTTTTGATTCAAGACTTGTGTGTGCTTGGCGTTATTTGGCGTTATGTCAGCATAGGATCTTCCATCATGATAGTCTGTATAGCTTCAATTGAGCTAACCATTTCTGTCAGAAACAACAGCAGCATGTTCACGGTGAGGCCAGACAGTGTGCATGAATAAGCCTGTAATAGCCAGTAATAAACAAAGAGAACAGCATGCAGGCCAAGTGAGGCCAGGCAGGACCAAACCAAGTGACCAACTGAGAGGAAATAAAAACTGTCAAATGAGAAAAAAAGCAAGAACATAAATACAGGCCATATAGCATTTCCTGTAAATTGAACTTTTCAAACAGCTTCATAGGATTTCATGAGGTCAATGAGCTGTAGCAGTCTTAACAATCTACATGGAGTCAAGGCTTTTCTAAATGGTGAACCCAAAAATAATCACTTCATTGTTGTTGGTTTGTAGTCATGTTTCAGTTTCGTCAATCTGGTATTCTGATACAAGTTTTTTGATGTTCTGGCAATAGACATTGACACACACACACACACACACACACACACACACACACACACACACACACACACACACACACACACACACACACACACACACTATGGAACCTTTTTGCATTGCTGGGTCAGATTAATGTGACATGATGATTTATCCACTGGAGCAAGAAATACAAGAACTTTCTTATGGCAGAACTAGCTGACGGGAATCTCACATTGTTTGTTTTACTTTCGTTAATTCATCTTTCTAATTATTCACATAAGAAGAAATTTGATCGCAAACTATTTCTCAAAACTTTTTTTTCAGTCAATAAGCTGCAACAGCTGAAATAATTATATTCCCACTAGTTTCCAATGCAACATAGCTTCTTTCCTTTTGTTTTCTGAATGAAGTGATTGTTCTTTGAAAGAGGCAGCATCACTTTCGATATTTTAATTAATTCACTTTTTTATTTTTGGAATTCATGATACAATTGAGGTTGCTCTGAAATGATTTCACCTATTAGTGATGGACTTTGCAAAGTACTGTCTTTCTGAACACAATATTTCATCATGAAGCCACGAGGAAGAAAGGAAGCCTTCTTTCAGAGAAAGAGATTCTTACTCTGAAGAAGCCACTGCAGCTTTTGGTCATTGTGTGTATTTAGTAAAGTAACTGAAGTAAATTATAGGAAGCAGAATCAGGGGAGTGAAGAGGCAGTGCGCCCTCTTCTGTTTGCAGCCAGAAACAGCATCCAAGCTTCACCTGAGTGCTCACATGAGAATGTGGCAACCTGAAGCAGCCTGCAGCTCTCAGATGGTATAAACACTGAGAATAAGACGTTGTGTGTGAGGACGAGGCACAAGCAGGAAACAGGCTGCTTTTTGTTCAAATGCTGCAGCATATGCTTTGGCCAGAAAGCAGCATTTGTTCTGCCTGGTGTGTATGGGCTAATTAAGTGAAGTGTTATTCTGATGGTTTTCACTCACTTCATATTCATCATTTGCGTTCTGATATTGAACACGAACTGTTATGCATGCAGCAACACTTTGAACATTGCCAAGAAATTTGCAGGCTGGGACACATACATGTGTGTGTGTGTGTTTGTGTTTGTGTGTTTGCTGAAGCCAGGCTAGCACCTCCTCCATAGAAAGACATGTAGACATGGACAGACAAACAGACAGGGACAGACAGACAAGGTGCAGAGAGGAGGATCTGTAGCTGGAGGAAACAGCTGTCAGGTCAGTGTCTCCTTGGATCACATTGATTTTATAGATTTAAATGAAGAAAGGGAATCTGGATTGAAATAACATTTTTAACATGGGAAATAGTGATATGCACAATAATAACAAAAAAAGGAAGAACAAAATGAACCCTTAGCATTTTCTTTTTTCTTCCCTCCACATACAATCTATTGCACAGACATTTGCATTGTACCTATCTCGCTGATGCACATAGAAGCATGTGAGGTCGCTTGATATATATTGACATTTATTGATTTTCATGGGAGATGAATAGTTTCTTCCAGATGTATTACTAATAAATATACTCACTAGGTTTGAAATAAAGAACATTATTTCTATGTGACGCATTTGGAGCTGCGTCTGTGCTCTTAAAGATTGAATACTCTTTGATTACTGGGGTCATGAGATTTCTGGACCTTAAAATGGGGTCCGAAACATAAGGAAAGAGAGGACTAAACAATGACTAACTAGCTCTTCTCTCCTGTTCCCTGCTGGCTCGCAGCGCTGAGCTGTAACGAGAACGACGGGGAGTCCATGGACCGGGACTCACAGTACAGCTCCAGTCAGAAGACCAAGCGCATGCGCACGTCCTTCAAGCACCACCAACTGAGGACCATGAAGTCCTACTTCGCCATCAACCACAACCCAGATGCCAAGGACCTCAAGCAGCTTGCCCAGAAGACGGGCCTCACCAAGCGGGTCTTACAGGTAACCACAACAGCTAGACCGCAGTGTCCTTTACTCAGGGGAGGAGACAAATGCAAACAAGGGTGCAGGAATTCGACTTGTTTCCAATACAAGTCAGCTTGTTTCCAAGTGTAAAATATATGAAGTGAGGTTTTCCTGACAGAAGCCAAGTCAGATGCTTTATTTCAAGATAGTGCTGTTTTTCATTGCAGTGAAATTCTTGGAAGAAAAGCTGAACATATTTTTTTGCTTTCTTTTCTAACCTTCTTTTCTTAATTAAATAAAAACAAAATCACAGAATAAGAAATAAAATGAAAAAGATGCATTGAGAAGCAGTAGATATTTTCATTTCCTCAAGGGAAAAACCCTGCTAAAAGTCAACGTGTGTTGAAATTAGAATACAAAATTACATGGGAGTGAAAAGACAGTCAGAAAAACAAAACAAATTGCAATCTATTTCAGTGGACGATGTGATGTTATGATGAGGATTGAGGGATGAAAATCAAAAAGCTCTGTAGTACACGCGAAGAAAGACGAAGCACACCAGAGCGTTTGATTTCCACAAAAGACGACAGCAAATTATCTGGGGGACTGAGAAGAAGAAAAATGAGACAAAAAGGTTTCTGAATCAAGTTTTTTCCTGAGAAGAGAAAAAAAAAATCATCCCGCTGCTTTAATTAACGCTTGCAGAAAACAAAGCAGTCGTTTTGCTTTGATGCGTTTTTGAGTTTTCATGCCTGTTATTCCGGTTGAAGCGCCCAGTTCCCATGGCTCCGTCATGATTCCAGCGCTAACACGCTCAAACACTCAGCTCAGTGCAGACTCACCACATCTCAGACACTACTTTTTATTATTGAAAAAGGGAGCAAAGATTAAGTGTAAAAAAAATGTAATTCAAAAATGAAAATAAACCTCAGGGGACAATGAGGAGCAGGCTGCTTGTTCTAAAATTGGGGTTCAGGGCCCTCTTGAAAGGGTTCACAGGGTCCTCAGCAAAATGAGGAAGAAACCATTCATTTCATTGCCATTGCAAATATGAGACTCTGACTCTATGACGGAAATCATAGCTGCTTTTATCCCAGTACACACTTTTGTCTGTGGCTACTACTGTCTTTTCTCCATGACTAGCCATAAAAAGCGAAGGCTTTTATAACGTTTGCACACACACAGAGCCCTGGCATTGTGTTTTTAAATGTTCTTTTTTCATTGACTCCAGTGTGAGCATCTGCAAACAGACTTTAAACCTTTAAACTTTAAAGCAGACATGAGGAGATGCTCACTGGTCTGTGCTCTGAACTCATTTTACACGGCTTTGTGGAATAGTTGATTCTGATTGGTCAGTGATGGCAGTCTAGGGTCTGTTCATTTCTGTAGAGCAATTGCTTTGGACACAGTTCTGATCTCCAGAAACTGCGAGAGGATTATTTTTTTTTTTCACAGAAGGAACAAAATAATTTTGTAATCAATAATTTTTGTCAAATGATCGATTACTTTAGTAAGTAGCGCTGTAATAAGTAAGGGATAATGTACATAATTCCTTCCATAGCAAATAGAAAGAGTAGGGGTGGGGTGGGGTGGAGATAATGTGGGTCTGCTGGGGTTCATAGATAGTTTCTCACTGCCTCTAAAAATGTCCCGTATGAGTGTTTATGCGTTTGTTTGGGTTACGGAGTTCTACAAGCCACAAGCAGCAGTCTCCTGGGTAAAAGTCCTGTGTGTTGTTTGGGCCACCCAGCCACCCTGACTGGAATCTGTCGCTCTTTATACTACATTACCTAACTTCCACCTTTGCTTGTGCCACATAGAGTGTGACAGCTAATGTACAGTGTTCTGTACTTAATGCTTTTTTTTGCTGAAAAGAATCCTCCCTGATGAGAGGTTAAAATGAACCGATGTAGATCGTACAGAAAAAAACTGTGATCTGTGGAAACGTAGAGCTATGTCTTATTGAAGCATTTAAACAAATGATCTTTACCTCAAACCACAGAGACTGAGACTGTGAGAATGTGTTGTTCCCACCTCTCCGGCAGCCTCAGCTGTCCATTCATTTTACCACAGTATCAAATATTAAATTAGATGACTCGACACATGCTTGAGGTACAGTAGGTTAATCCATAAGAGTGAGCATCATGTCTGCATTGACGAGTGTCACTTGTATTATTGATATGTGCTGATGCAGTTGTACATGAGGACTGAGCACAGACGTAATGTTGTGTGTGTGTGTACTGTGACAAATGTTTCCATAGTCTTTGGTCTGGAAGGGAACGGACTGAAATCAATGCGTGGAAGGAAGTAATTGTAACAGCATGCTCGACAGAAACGGTTGGCAGCTTTGTCTAAATGATTGTAGTGACTGGACTTAAATATGCAAAAGCACAGGTGTGGTCAGTTAACAAAGTATTGTTAAAAAATACATGTTTAAAGGCTCAGTTCAATATGAGACAAAAACATTTCCTAATTGATCTCGTATTTATCTGTCCACGTTTACGTCTACAATACAATGGAGGTGAGTGGAACTTACAGCACCGAAAAATTACGTTTATATAAATTAACACCAATTTCAGAAATGTGTCCTCTTCATTCTTGATAATCCACAGACTTTGCACTTATCGTTGGAACGTACTGTGTCTAAGAAATCACCCCTGTGGGTTATCTAGAGCAACAGTGAAAGAGATGCTACTGCAGAATATTTGAACTGGAAAGCTTCATTGCTTTGAGCTCAACAAATGGTGGAGATATTTATCTCAAAACCTGGGCAAATAAAACATAAACTGCATGGCGACAGGTAAATCAAAAATCTATCTTTTGTGCACTGTGGGTGACCTGAACCTTTAACAACCCTGCTACATGCTTTGTTAAATGCTAAATGCTAAAAGCTACTATAAGATTAACACGGTATCAGAAATAATTGACAGGATGGATTTTGTTGTTTTATTCCTGCAGGTCTGGTTCCAAAATGCACGGGCCAAGTTCAGGAGGAACCTGCTGCGGCAGGAGAGCACCGGGGTGGACAAGGCATCGGACGGCTCCACGCTGCAGGGCGGGACGCCGTCGGGCCCAGTCTCGGAGATCTCCAACGCTTCCATGAGCCCCTCCAGCACCCCCACCACCCTGACAGACTTGACCAACCCCACCATGCCCACTGTCACCTCCGTGCTCACCTCGGTGCCGGGCGGCATGGACGTCCACGAGTGCCGGAGCCCTACACAGACCACGCTGACCAGCCTCTTCTGATGGACGGAGCCGCCTTCACCAGAGCCTCACCGATACCCCTCCCCCCCTCATTTCCGCTCCACCCTACTGGATCTAAAACTGAGCATTGTTGACTCCTTCGATTAGAAAAGAGAAGGTAACGGAAACATTAAAAAAAATATTTCATTTTGCTCTGATGCCATTAGAGACTATTTGCATAGTGAGGCGGCCGAGCCTTACAGACGGAACAGTTGTCGTTATTTTTGATGTTGTCTTGTCGAGAACTGAGGAGGCTTGATTTGTATTTTTCAATGTTTACAGAAAGAGACTGCGGGAAAAAAGAAACTGCTTAATTTTTAATTCATTCATTTTTCCAGCACAGTATTTATGTTGTTGTACAAGAGTCACTGTTAGAAGGATTGTAAAAAATCTTTTTTGAAAATCTGAGATTAAACACAGGTTACAATATCCTACGACTGCCATGTGCCTTACAGTCCATTCTATCTGAGCTGCTGTCAGAAGTCGATCACGATCAGACACCAACGATCAACTCGGAAGAGAGTGTATAGGGAATGACTTATTGCTTGTGTGTGTGTGTGTGTGTGTGTGTGTGTGTGTGTGTGTGTGTGTTATGGTTAGCTCCTTTTTTTGTTTGTGTGTCCGCACACATAACATAGTTTACTTACATTGATAAACATTCTGCTTTGATTTCAAATGTTCCATGCTCCTGATGAGTTACTAATTATATTTAATATAGTTTAATAAGAATAATTAAAGTAATTATTCTCTTCGTCAAGAATATTTTTCCCCAACTTGTCAGGAAGCAAATTTAAGGCCTTTACACACCGGGAGCGTCTTTTTGTGTTTGTATCACCCAACATGTTTTTTTGTCATAAATGCTTGAACACCAATTCAGCAGGTTGGGCAGAACGGGTTGAGTTGCACCTATATTAATAAAACAGAACGCAGGGGCGTTCATTCGTCCCCCGTTGTGTGTAAAGGCCTTTAAGCAGAGTTGAAAGCTGCTGTACACGAGGACTTAGTGTTTATTCTTTTAGTTAGCCGAACACATGCAGGTCAACCAAGACAGTGACATTTCAGATATAATTCTTAGACTTTTAACGTGAATTCCCTACCAAATGCATTTATTTATTCATTATTAAGACACTATTTAGCTTTCAATAGTCTTGTGTGTCATTTTCCATCCCTGCCCCTTGCACTGATGACGCTACTGTTTTTAGCTTGTAGGGTAAAACAACAATAATCCAATAATCCAGTCCCCTGCTGTAGTCTGAATCACAACATATTACATTACAATAAGACAATTTAAGTTTTAAACCAGTAACATAATCTGAAACATTTTAAGTGAAAAATATCTATTGTTAGGGTGTCCCTCAAGATAAATCCAAGAATAGCTTTCATTAGTAGTGAAATTAGGTGGAATTATCTCACATTAACAGACAGGTTTTCTTTAACCTTTTCAAGGAACGTTGAGTTCAGATGGTCTGTGAAGGTGGAGGAGAGCTGCTGGTGAGACACGGATCAGTCCCAGACTGCTGTACTCATCCTGACTGAGCTCGTCTTGCTGTGCAGCGTTTGCCCATTCTTGTACACATCCCCTGGAAAAAAATTAAACTCCTTTCATTTTAACACTTTCTTTTCCAAGATATATGTACACAGAGAGGTGCATTGCTCTGCTTGGTCAAAGGTATTTGTGGTAATGTGACGCCTCTAAACCAGAGCTACGGGTGGACTTGCATGTATAAATCCATCCTGAACAGGAGTTTTGATACATTTCTGCATCTTGTGTCTTGACACTGACAATCACTCACCTGTTTAATGCATATTTAGCTACTTTCATTTTTTTATGTCGGGATGGAAATTCTACAAGTTTTTCCCACTTCGGTGTGGTGAAAGATTTGGGATGTCAATACAGGAAAGGTTAGAGGCAACCATTCCACTAAAAAGCCCCAACATTGAAAACATGGCAGCAGACAAAAACCTTCACAGACATCCATCTCCATGATGGGAGAAAACACTGAAACACATTTAGATTTGTTGACCTTTTTTTTGTACTTTTCTTCCACTCAAATGCAAACAAGATAGCCAATACATTATGTTTCAATTTGCTTTGAAGGCAATGAGTTCACTCACATTGTGTGGGATGGCCTACAAGGCCCTGGTGGCTTAGCTGTCTTTCTTTAATATTTGACATTGTGAAGACAGACAGTCAACATGGGAAAAGCAGGTTGACACCCAACAGAGATCCCTGGCCGAATCAAAATCGAGCCTTACATCTTTGGTTTCGTCATATTTTTAACAGCAGCAGCACAGACTTAAGGCCTTTACACAGGGAGGCTTTTTTTGTTTAACTGTTGTTTTTGTCATGAACACTTTCACATGGAATCCAAATATTTTGCAGGAAAAAAGCGAGTGTTTTTTAAAGTTGATTTTTCACACCACGAGTGAAGGCATCACGTTGTGAGAAACGGGTTGAGTTGCCACTATAAGTATTATAAAACAACAAGAAAGCTCCCTAGTCTGAACCAAACTTTATTACTCCTTTCAACCTTGACAAAGGCAGCGCAGACCAGATCCACTTCTTCCCTTCTTACCTTTCACAATAAAAGCTCTCTATATATATTATTCACAGGTGAGTTTCGCGTTGTTTCTTTGTCAGGGCCCGGTGTGTTTAGGCCTTAGGGCTTCAGCTACAGTGTGGCTATGGACACACTTCCAGAGTAAGTAGCACTCAGTTATGGAGTCAGATCAGTTTCAGTATTAATGAATGGACACAGAAAGATTGACAAATGTATTTTGTGATTCATATATAAAAGGGACTTTTGCATGCACACAAAAATAGTGAAATTATACAGAAATGTAAAAATATATATATATTATTACAATACACATGCACAAAGTAATCGCAGAAAACTGCTCTTTAAAGTATAGCAGAGTTTATTTATTTATAACAGTACTGATCAAGTCAATAATATTATGAACTAACAGCAACTACTATACAATTACAAGCCTACTATCTAAAATCAACAAACAATCACGGTTTGTGTGTGTGTGTGTGTGTTTGTAGGACAATGGTATTTAATTCAAATTCAATGAGGTCCAGTTAGAGATCATTTCCTCACGCAAAGGTCCGGAACATCACAATAATGTCCAACTAATTACTTAGTCCTATATATATTAAATTATCCAACAGTTGTATTAACGTCATTTCAAATATAGAAAGTTCAATTGAATAATATCTCAACAATATTTATTGTCAGATTTCAAAATGAACTGGATGAATTATAAATAATACACAGTCTAATAATAAATAAATGTGCTTCTCTTGTTTCAAGTAAAATAAGGGCTGGGATAAACAATAAGTTACACAACAGAAAGCTTTTGAAAAATGTGCATCTTAAAATAAAGTACTTAATTTTAGAAAAAAACATTTCACTGAATTGTCCTGCAGCTTTAAATTAATTAAATTCAGGTGTGAAGTGATGTCAACCAAAAATAACATATTGTATTTTTCTCATCTTCTAATAACATAGATTTGTGTGAAGGGACTTTATCTGTGGTTATTAAACCACTTATTTCAGCTCTATTCCTCTCTGTCAACATCATTGTTGGGCAGTGAATTCATGGGCTAGGATTCTGATCATATTGGGCTCTTAGGTCATACCTGTGCCTATATTTTGGATTGAATGGGTGCATTTGCTCAAAAGATGTGTGCTTTGTCTCGTAGTGGCGCTTCACCTTGCTGCTTTGAATAATTGTAACGGTCTCTGGACATATGAGTCATACTGGTTTAAACTGCATCGGAGGAATGAACATGGAGAAGTCCATATGTAATGTCTTAACCCGGCTCCCAAGCTATGACAAATACGGAATAGACACAAGGGAGGATGGTAGAGAAAAAAGGTATTCATTATAACGAAGTAAAGAAACGGCTACCAATTTTAAAGTGTGTCAGTCAGTAACGAATGAAGTGTGGGGTGTTGTCAGCGGAAGCAAAAGACCAAAACCAAAGTATAAATGGGCAGCACTGGGTCCATGTGCGCAGGAGAGCAACACTGGAGTAGGGCTTTTATTCCCCAGAGCTCCGGGAACAGTTGCTCTGCATCCAGTAATCTGCCACAACCGCGTTCTTGTGACTTCTTCAGGGACACACGGACAAATAAGTGGCAAAGCCATACTTGTACATTGGTAAGACGCAGGGGCCCTCACAGTGATAATTTCCCTGACTCACGTATTTCTCCTGTTGGGTCTCCCTCCCCATCTCTCATCTGCATGTGTAAATTTAACTGGAGCTGCGACACTAATCAGAATACACATATTTGATTGGCTGAGTAGCATCATGTGAGATGATGTATAATGCAGGTAATAGTTGCTGTGTTTCCTGGACCGCTGAACGAGTGCCCTAAAGGTTAGAAAAGCTGCGCCGGTTTAAATAGAAGTGCTCCATCAAGGTTAGATAATCTAGGATTATCCTCTAGGAACGCTCTTTTCCTCTTCTGCTCGCTGGACATGGCATCTTTCTTGTCCTAATATGCACAATCTACCTTGATGAATGGTGTAAAATTGTACAACAAGCTGGTGATTTCGCTGATTCACTAAAACGTCTACACATGGATGCAGGCCATCCGTGGGTTTTGGGGGGTCCTGTGTTTTGGTTTGCTAGACACTGGCCTCCCTCTTTTTCACAGTTTTTTGAAGGTATATGCGAAACCCCCTGAGCCCGAGAGCCCCCGAATTTGGGGGCGTCATGCTTAAGAGGTTCATATAAAGACCATTTTTGCATGAATGAGATAATGCTATCCCATGCTATTAGACAAATGAGAAGACATACCAATAATGCCAGAAACAACATCAAAATGACACCACCACCAGTTAGTTATATGACAATTTTGGTGCGATAATCAAGCTGTTGTCATTATCATCAATTGAGGGTGCTCCTCTCCCAAAGACATCATGCACATTTTCCGATCTGGCCTTTCATCCTAGTCATTATAGCTTTCAACTTAAGCAATCCAATTGCTAGGTGTGTGCTCGGTAATTGTGGTTTATACAGTATCTCTTTTTGGCCTTTACATCCAGGATTAACTACCTACGTTTAAGACACACTACTTGCTCCACCTCTCCTTATTTCTTACCAGTTCTCCTTCTTTCTTACCCCAGGTTATCTTCCTTTGTCTAAATTAAGGTTAACTATCATTTAGAGTTAATCCTCATTAATAAGCAATTTATCACCTCAGCATTAGGCAGGGCACTCTTTTAGAATAGGGGCTGCTACTTCGGCTGCAAACCAAGGCATCTCCGCTCCATCCCTGCAACTAATGGGATGTTGGTCTGCCTTCACCTCCTACATTCGCTCAATCTCAACTCAAGAATGGTAACTCAAGCTCAATAAAGCCTAAAAAAATTGTCATATAACTAACTGGTGGTGGTGTCATTTTGACGTTGTTTCTGGCATTATTGGTTTGTCTTCTCATTTGTCTAATAGCATGGGATATCATTATCTCATTCATGTAAAAATGTTCCTATGCACGACGCCCCCAAATTCGGGGGCTCTCGGGCTCACATATACCGTCGAAGAAATGTACATATCGAGAGCGAAAAAAATGCATGTATACATATTATATACCAGATTAAACAGCAACATCTGGGCAACACTATCATGTAAGTCACTTTTTACACACTCCAAACACAATTATACACAACTAATATAAGCAACTAGAAGATGTACCACAATATCACGTATTTTTCGCCACGAGTCGGCGAGCTATGCACTCCGCTTTGATATTCCAAAAAAAGCTAACGGCTAACACGGACCACCATTATATCGCAGGGCATGAGAATTCGACACAGAATCCAGAGATATCTTCAGAATTTCTCTCCGTGAAACCAGTACAGAGCTGTGAGCAAACAAATGGCAGAACAACAAACCGCTTCACCGGAAAAAAATCACAGCAGCACCTCACCTTTACGCTGAATTATGAAAAGACCGGCATTATTCCCCGTTTGTCGGCTAAACACTGTTGCTACATATGTCCTGTTTGTTTCTCATCTGTTTCCTGGAGAAGGGGGGGTCAACCTAACATGTGGGACCCCGGGGTAAGGGCTTAGACTTTTGGCAAATGGAATTTTACGCTCGGGGCTGCGCTGCGTTTTTTCGATTTTTACTGGCTAAAGACTGTCAATCAACACCAGGCTACTCCTACCGCATTCCTGAGACTCTGACGCGTCGAAAGAGGTGTCATTTTCTAAAATTGACCAATCATAGGCTGGCAGAGCCTCACATACACATAGTCAAACTGCAGTCAGACGAGAATGGATCCATGGTTTACAGCCTTGGAGAGGATTCTGGCTCTCAAAATGATGCCAAACTGCTGTATTTGGAAAGATTGAACACTATTAGTGATAAAACAAGTGAAATATATAGTTATATAGTATATACAAGTACAATGGAACAGCTGGAACAGCTGGTTCCAAAATGGCAATTTTGCTAGACCCCGCCTGACCTCTCTGTACCAAAACCTCTCTAACTTTGTCCTGATTCACTTTATCAAAACCAAATGTTTTGTACAGACTCCTGACATGTTGTGCTATGATTTGGGAGTTTTTAGGCTTTCAGCTGCATTATTTCAAGTAAATAAATATCAATAAAAGTGCTTTTTTTTCAGGTGAACCTGAAACCTTTCAATTTGAGCTGTGTGCCATCTTTATTTACTCTTAACCAGTAACATATACACTGATATTTACACATCTGATCAAATCTCACAAGTGTTATCATTATTATAACATAAACATTATTCAAATAGACCTTGTAGTTAGACATTTACACTCTCTTTAGTATGGGTATACAATTTTTTGAGCAGAGGCCTAAAAATAGGGCTCGTGTTTAAGAGGGTTCAAGTAGATCTTAATATATAGGTAAATACTCAAGTCTGTTTGACTCACTCTATTCTGGTCTTATGTGATCCTGTTCTCCATTTGCTGGTCTAACAGAACATTTCTCAATCTCCCGGTCTAATGTGACCGTTTGCTCATTTCCTAGGTGAACGTGACCTGGCTTAACGTGATGTTTTCATTTCCTGGTCAAACATGACCGGGTCTAACGTGACAGTTTTCCCATTTCTTCAAAAGAAAAGAAGGTCTGAGTTGCCCAATTTCTCATTTCCCGGTCTGAGTGAACCCGGTCTAGTTGTGCTGAGGCATGTAACCCTCAGCTATTCTGTTCTACGGTCTCACTTGACCCACGACTATTTTGTTCTGCATTCTAAACATTACCCCAACCTATCCTTAACTGTCGGGGGTCTGTCGAGAACCCCTCTATCAATTCCGGGATCTGTTGAAATCCCACTATACTTTACTGCGGTCTATGTAGACCCTACTCTATCCTTTGCTTTGGTTAACTTGACTTCATTTTTATTATTACTCACATTACTATTTCTATTACCGATATAATTAATCCACATTACTGACTTTGCTTCTTCACTGGAGTATTTGTGCTTTCTCGCAGGTTTCCATGGATCGTGGTCATATCTGGACCCGTGGTTTTGTCATATGCATTGAATGTGTTGTAACTCTGTTATGTTGTTGCGGCAATAGGTAATGTATTTCTTTTATTATTTCATAAAATAAATCTCTTTTCGGGGGATTAAGCCTTATCTGACCTCAGCATCCCTACTCCTCGGGTATCCTACTTCAGGATGGAGTACAATCGCCAAAGACTTTGCACTATTCAAATGTTATGCTTGTATAATAAATCATTGTTAAATTCTAATGAAGTCTCTCCTGATTGAACTACATTTTTTTAAAACAAGAAATATTCTTGTGTGTATCCAAATATTTTTTTGAATCTTGTTTTTTTATATGTGGATTTCTATTACATTTATGTATCATGATAACTTTTTGTGTGTGCATTGAAAAATATTTTATGGAGAGAATCATTTTGATATAAATCACACAATTCATTCGTGAATCCTTCTGTGTGCATTCATTAATATTGGGACTGATCTGACCCCATACTCGCCTACACTAGACGCCGAGTTGGGTATGAACAATCTCTGGTACCTATTAATTACTAGTGGACTTTATGAATCTATACAATGTCTCATAATCCGCTCTGGCAATCTGGGAAATGTAAGAGCACACTAATAGTGTAGAAGTAGACATGGCAGATTTAGGAAAATGGGTTCACCAAATAACCTCTGAAATGCACAGACAATTCAGATTTTTGTTGGAGTGAGAAGATATTTTGATTTTAAAAATCTAAATATCACACTATGTGAGAGGATACCTGCACATACACAGACAGGCCTTCACCAGATTCAGATATTAATGTTAATATTCTTAAATAATATTATTAGTGCTTGTGCAGATCAGATCTGACCTCTGAAGGCAAGCCCCCCTTTAAAACTTTAAAGAACATGAGATTGACTGGTTATCATAAGAACTATTTCTCTGCCATGCATCACAATATGAAGTGTGTGTGTTCAATCCTTTCCACAAAACATGGCCCTAAAAAAACAGGCTTCCCTCTCCCAATCACTTAAAACAAGCATCTGTGCTGAAGCTGCTGTGATAGTTGACAGCCTTCCTGAAAATGTAAAGAAATGTAGTTTCATGAGCAGCTTTTCCTCAGTCTGCTGGAGCAAAAATGTACTCGGTTTCTCATGGCTCCAGCAGCAGGGACTAATCATAAAGGTAGGAATATTTTTCACTTAAAAATATCACTTTATTATCTGTTCTAACACAGAAGTTTAACAAGGAGGTGGTGAGTGGGTGGTGGAAGGAGAGGTCTGGAGAATTGCAGTCTTTACACTTTGTAAGCAAAACATGAATTATGAAAAACAGACCGTAACTTCTCCTGCAGTGCATAATTAGAAATGGGTGTACATAAAAACCCTTGCAGCGCACAGACTTGGTAATTATCTCTGTAATGGTGTGAGGAGTTGGAGGACGTGACCACTGACAAAACACACTCCAAATGACAACATTGACTACATCTCCACAGGTCTGCCGGCATGTTCACTAAACAAGAATATGAAGTGTGTATGTATGTTCGGAGCCCTCACTCCAGGAAATCTATCAGGTCAAACAAACATATGGATGTCTTCGACAAGCCTGGCTGAAACTACATATCTGTGCTATATAAGGACGAAACATAGTTCAAGCTATAAATTCTCAGTGTTAAAAAACATACTTGGCCGCCTGCTTCATGTTAATGTGTGATGTGAATTTGATCCAGTAATTAAAGGGAAAGGAAGAGCCTTGGCAAGCATCACAGGGAAATAACACAACAGGCTCATAACTGAAATTGACCGTGTTCATGGATGCTTATGCTTTTTTTTTCTTTTTTGTTATTGTTGAAATTGTTATTTTATGGACAATAAAACCTGGATTTTCCAGAGCAGATTTTCAAAAGCTTCACAAAATCTCATTGTTTTGAAAACCAACTCTTTCTACTTTATTCTCACAATCAGTTGAAAGCTTTAACTGCCTACTACTGTCTGTCTGCTAGATTATATGAGATGGCATGGCAGCATCAACCCAGATTTGACATTTTACTTTTTAGTCATAAAATGGAGAAAAGCAGAAAATAAGACTTTAAAAGAATTTATTTTGTTCTTTACTACTGACTATTTTCTAGTATTTTATATTTTTCAGTGGGTCTTAATCTACCTTCAAGGAAGCCATTTTTTCATTCATTTCTCAAAATCACAAATTTATAAGTGAACATGACGAGCCTTGAAAGGTTTAAAAAAGAATAAGGCAGGCAATACCTTTGTTTGATTGTCAGAAAATGAATCGACAATTATTATTATATTCAATTAATGATTTAAGACATTTGTAAGGATGCATTCCCTATTTTCAGGTTCTGAAAATAAATGATTTAACGCTTTTCTTCGTCCTCTATGATAGTAAATACATTTGAATACGCTTTGGGGAATTATAAAGGATATTTTTCACTTTTTCTAAGTGTGTTTTCTAAAATAGAAAAAAAAAGAATCAAGAAAGTAATCAACAGAATAATCAATAATGAAAATAATTGGTAGTACTACTGAAGTGTTTCCTGTGTATCCAAAGCCTGATATCTCTTCTTCCTCTGTGCTGTGAAGCTCCATTGAAAACACACTGTGTCACTGGCTGACATGTTCCTTCATCACCATGAACACACACACTGGTTTATTTTGACTCAATCCCACACACACACCGTTGCTGCTACAACTACTCACTAGAGCACCATTTGCTGATTAATCCGCCGCTGAAAATAGTCCCCATTAAATGAACTATTTCCTCCTTGAGTAATGTTATGTCACTGGTCACTTGCTTGATTAGCTTGAGTTACTTTTGTACAAGTTAATTTTACAAAGCAACGATGGTGTAAGTTTGATTACAATAAAAGCAGCATGATGGTCAGTGTGGTACATTAACTAGCCGAAGTAGGTCTCAAACTGATTTTCATACTTTGCAAATTAAGGGAAACAGTGGCCTCTCATGAATTAAAAAAAAAAAAATGCATTTGGAAATGATCTGCAGTCATGTATGATACATTTATGCAAAAACCCTTATATTGAGCGTTGAAGCTGCATCAACAACTGGAACATCCAGAAGTGTTTAGGACCAATGAGCCATTAATTAATAATCCATTATACTTACTAAGCAAATGATAACACTTGCCATTAGTAGTCATTGCAACATTGTGATGGGTTAGGACTCATTAATTAACCCTCCCAACTACCTGTCTTGTTATAGATCACTCTTGTCTGTCGTATCTTTCTTATTCACAGTGGAACTGGAGCCACATTGACATTTGTATTTTAGGCATTTAGCTGGCACACTTCTGCAGAGTGACGCACAAACCACTTACAGCTACTTACAGAATAACAGAAGAGGCTTAAATTCCTGAATCACCAACATTACAAGCAACCAACAGTAAGTAGAGCAAGGGTCAACTTCACTCACACACACACACGCACAGCTCTCCAGCCTGTCCTGATACTCGGCCTATTCTCCCAGCCCTGCTTTCCCAGAGGAGCGGGTGCCAGGCAGGCTTGGTGCCGAGGGCTTCAGGTCTCATGTTAGGTGTCTGAGCCAGAATCTACAGTGAATGCCAAATACGTTGGCCAGATGTACCCACACACTCATATAAAGTGGTGTGATGAAGGCTTTAATAGAGAGAGGCCAGTCTTAACAATGCATGACAGGCAATATAGAAACACTGGGCCCTGTAAAGTTTAATATGCAGGAACAGAGCCAAATTTCAGCAGCAGCCTTCTAAATACTCAGAATGTTCTTTGAACTGGGGTGGGGGGTAGAGCCGATCCCAATGTGGCAGACGTGCCTGAAACATGTCATTATTCACCACCAGAAGTCCAATTAACATGGCAGCCATTTATATTGATATATAGTTCAAGTAGTTGAGTGGTTAGTGAGTTAGCTGTATTGTGATTGACTTTCTAAAATAAGAGTAAGAGTTTGCGCTGCTCTCACTGTTAACATGGGGTTGAGACGGATGTGATCTGCTCAAAACTAAGGCTTAATACTGCTAATATTAACAATAATACCACTACAACAATAATACAATTATAATAATAATAATAATAAAAATAACAACAATAATTATAATAATCTAATTATCATATTGATAATACATAAAGCACTTTTCTAGAACCAGACCACCAGAATAGAGGAGCTTTTTGTGGGGGGGGTATACATTTGTTTGGTTAAACAGGCCTTTTTCAACCAATCTTCTATCTAACTTCACAAAAAAAGGATTTCACATTTTGACAATCACCATATTGAATGTTGACATGACATTGCAAGTACAGCATTACATGTTGCCAACTGATTCTACCAATCAGTGAAGTGAAATGTTGATGATGATGATTGTTGCTGTTCATTAATGGCTTGCAGCCCTAAGCAGTTAGCAGTTTGTTTTACTCAAAAAAAGAGAGGCTGGAATATTCACAATTTTTGTTATTTGAGCCATTAGAGTGGAGAGGGTTCTGTTAAATACAATGTTCACCAACCCTCCCCATCCTAATCATGTTCTACTGTCTGTTATTTGGGTTTGAGCTTAGAGTGACTTTTTCTTACTGTAAATATTACAGAAACACCTTGATTAAGTCAGGACAGCTTCATTTCAGACAGTAATGTTCAGACAAAAGGCGTGATGAGACCGTTCCTGTATATTCAGGCTGACTGGTCCCTTTCTTCTCAAATCAGATGAGGCTGCTGGATCTTTTAGAGGTGAGGTTATACTGTAGCCTGGCAGAGTGCCTTTAGGAGAAACCACATTCAGTTGGGTGGTAGGGGAGGGGGGGGGGGGGGGAGAATTTGAATGTAATATATAATGAAAATGAGCTGGGTTCCTATTCCCGTACCCTTGGTCATTATGTGGCCATTTAGGCCGGCTTTAGCCCCTCGCCTCTCACCCTGAGGGCCTCTCCATCTCAGGACTAGCAGCTAATTAGCATGAGGAGGCTCAGCTAATGCTGAGACGGCTCTCCCTCTGATCACATTCACTCAATGACTGAGGACGCGTGGAGAGATGAAATTAGAGTGATTAATTAGGCTTTGACACTCTGCCAAAGGTTCTCAATTTAGCGCTGTCACATCAATAAAAAAGGCATCTCCTCAGCAGCACGCCGAGGCGACCTAAAGGAAAACGACGTGGGGGTATTACCAACAATTAAGACCAATTAGTGGGAGCAACCGTCCAAAGGGAAGATATACATAAACACGAGAGAGCACAGAAAGTTATACCAGTAGCCTGCTAAAGCCACCATATCCCTCTGCCTTACTGGAACAAAACAATATGCTGCTGTTCTAATTGTGCTACAGTTGTTTTTGCTCCTATTGGCTGATGTGGTTTAAGTGATATTTTACAAATACTTTCCAGGTCTTCATGGTGGGGAGGAGGTTGTGTGGCTCAGTTACTATCTGTTTGGAGACACCTGCAGTTGCTCAATGGCCTCCTGGATCCATTCTTCACATACAGTTATGTATAATGTAATTTATATCATACATGTCATTGTATTATGTTGGTCAATCTGTACACAAATGTAATGTATTCTCTCCGTCCTGGGAGAGGGATCCCTCCTCTACTGCACTTCCTTGGGTTTCTTCTATTTTTCCAGCTTGAGTTTTTTTGGGGGTCTTTTCCTAAAACCACTGAAACCTGAAATGTTGGTAATGATCTCTCATTGTACCGGAACAGTGTGTGCACACAACTACAGTGAGTACAGTAGGGCAGAGCTGAAGCAGGAAGTGGGTCTGCAGACTGTGATTGATGTTTAAACAGGCGGTTTGGCTAATAATGTTACGGCTCTTAAAACGTTTGTCTAACCCGGCCGTTTGTGTTTCTTGCCTTGACGGATCTCTTTTTAGCAATGTCAGCATGTTCACAGATCTAAGCAATCTCAAGGATACTGTACAGTTAAACAGTTTTTTTGTTTGCTGTAAATGATATCGCTGTACTGTGAGGACACACATTAATGCTTGTGTTAATATTGACATTTCTTACCAAATTAATACATATCTGCATTTAATGTCTTGAAAATGGCACACAATCTACTGTTCTAAAACATTATATTAATATGTTTCTTATCAGCCTCGTGTCACACATGCAGAAACGCAAATGCCACGTTGTTAGTGTCGTTAGTACGATTGGTTAGGTTTAGGCCAGTGATCATTTTCGTTGCTTCATTTGATTTCATAACTAAATTGCAACGTAATTTTGAAAAAATAACATGGACAACATAAATTACAGCGAAATCTCATTAATTAAATAGTTGGCTCTGTTTCGGGGGAAAAGGGATGCTAATTTGGATTTTTATTTCCTGACCGTTAGCAGACCCTCTTCAACTGATCACTAACCATTAACAGACAAGAGTAACATGTACTATTAACAATGTCTGTGACCAATTAAAAATCTAAGTATTGAGCTTAAAAACTATTGATAGGCCGGCTATAAAGAATGACATTGTTATGAACGCTTGACATTTAGCTTTTGTCTCCGTGACTTCAGACTGTATTTCATAGTTGCTATCATTGTCATCAGACCTGCTTGGTTTCATAAGTCTGATTTGTCAGGTAATAAACATGTGCAGTGTCTGATGACCATTATTGATATGATATGAAAGAAGTAAGTCAGTAACATGTTCTCAGCCATGATGACTGAACACGTAGTTCAAGGTATGCTAACTTCCCACATTTTCTTTTAAGCTTGGAGAAATATTCAGCAAAATCTATTACAGTATCATGAAATTGTCTGAGAAAATGATGACTAAAACACTGACTGAAATTACACTGGAATAACAACGTTGTTCAACTGACTAATTCTTGACTCAAACAAAACAAAAAAACTAACATGTGACTTTTAACCAACAATTCTCAGTAAGCATCTGGGCCACACAGTCTTCGTGAACAGCGCATGTGTGTCACGGAACTTTGTGTCAGCTGCGTCTCTTCTAGAGATTCATGTCTCTCATTTTGTCTGTGTACTGCGTGAACAGCAATTAAACGGTGAAATTGATCTTGATAGTATATTGCAGTGGTGGGCCGTCAGGGCCAGCTCAGCCTTCTCTGCTGGCCTAGACAGAATCACTCCTCTTTTTTCACCTTGACTCCGCGATGGGCCTATGTGCTCCCAATTTGTCTGCTATCCCTTCCTCCTTTTCGGTCTCCTCCGTCTCTTCATTTCTCTCGCCTCCGATTCCTCACTCTCTCTAAACAACTGCCATTTGTGGACTTTCTTACGCAACGTTACGTGCTAAGCATATCAATGTAACATAAGTTTACTTTTGGTTTCACACAGCACACAAACCATGGTCTCCTGGGTGAAAGTCCTGTTTGTTTGACCTGTCCTCTCCACCCACCATTAGTGGACTTTCTCGATTGCTATTCTCGTTAATATACCACATACGTCTTAATATAGGGTGGTCGATATACCATGTTACTTTCTCTGTCTGTTGTACATCAGTTGCTCTGACGAATGCAAAAAACATCATCAAAAACATCCACATTCAACGTATGCATTTGCAGAAACGACCAATGCCAATATTTTTTCCATGGCAACTGGGCTGGATTTAAATCAGACCTTTGACTTTGCAAAGCCAATACCGACAGAGTGGACCGGTTTGGGACACTTACCAAATGTTTTTTTTTTTTTTTTTTAATAACAGAAACGCTTGTGAGATTTGTTCAGATGGGTAAATATTGTGTATATGTTACTGGTTAATAGTAAATGAAGATGGCACACAGCTCTAATTGAAAATTGTCAGGTTTGCCTGAAAAAAAAGCTATTTTTTATGAGGCCCTGGCTAGCCTAAAAACTCTCCTAAATCAGCACAACAGGTCAGGAGTCCCTGCACATTTTTACTTTGATAAAGTTAAAGTTATAGAGGTTTCAGTACAGAGAATTCAGGCTGAGGTCATCATTTTGGAACCAGCTGTTCCATTGTACTTTTATATACTATATATATTCACTTGTTTTATCAATAATATTGTTCAAACATCCAAATCCAGCAGTTTGGCATCAATTTGAGAGCCAGGGTCCTCTCAGAGCCTGTAAACCATGGATCCATTCTCGTCTGACTGCAGTCTTCATGTGTGTGAGTGATGCCTTCTGGGCCTATGATTGGCCAAATTCAGACTATGACACCTCGTTCGACACGTCAGAGTCTCAGGGAGACACTGGGCGTAAGTTGCTGTTGATTGACAGAATTGTTAGCCAGTAAAAATCCAAGATTCACTCTCCGTGTGTAAAATGGATTTGCCAAAAACTAAAATCCCTACCCCCGGCTCCCCCAGGCCTGTTTTAGCCCCCCTTTCACCAAGAAACAGTTAAAAAAAACACCGAATATACATAGCAACACTGTAGCTTAGCTGGGAATGGATTGTTGGACCTTTTTCTTCATGATTCTTCTCAAAGTAAGGAGCTTTCATGGTGTTTCTGCTGTTGAGTGGCTTGGTGTTGTGGTGCTTGTTGGCTTGTATCTCTGTAATGGTTTCACGGAGAGAAATTCTGAAGATATCTCTGGATTCGTGGTCGAATTCCCTTGCTCTTAGACGTATTGGTCGGCCATGCTAGTTGTTAAGCTCTTTGTTCGTAGCCTTCTCCGGAGTGCGAAGCTCGCCGACTCATGGCGAAAAATACGTGATATTGTGGAAAATCTTCTTAGTTAGTTAGTATAATGGTGTATAATTGTGTTTGCAGTGTGTAAAATGGTTTACATGATTAAGTTGCTCAGAATCTCTTCGTTAATTCGATATACAGCATGTGTATAGCATTAATAATATTTATTTATGAAAAGTCCATTCTTCGACACTAAATGTATTCGCTCGGAACCGAGCGAACCCCAAATGGGGCTCGTTCGGTACCAAGAGGTTGACCTTTAAGCTGAGGCCACAAAGATCAGTCAAAGAGCAACTCCTGCCTCACACATCCACGTCAAAGATGATGGACAATGTTTCCCTGATGTTGCATTTTGAATGTTAAGTTGCAGGCCATGTTATCTGGCATTAGAGTTGAACTGTGTTTTATATTGCTGCTGTTTACATTCCTCCTGGTGCAATTTACGTAAAAAATGAACTACAGTAATGAACTGTTTTTGTGCTTCTGATTTTCTTGTAGCATTACAGGATTACAACTGCTTGTCGTTGTGCAACCCGGTGTTGTTCAGTGACAATAAAGGAAACTTAAAGATCACACTGTTTGATGTTATTGTCATTGATAAGATAGTGGCATGGGTATACCACATCTCCAATGGGATCTTGGACATCACACCAAACAAGGGAAAAGCTAACATTACCATTAACAAGGATTGTCAGGATTGAGGATTTACTTTGGCAGTGTGCTTAGCTATGACTACAACTATCTGTAACCAGTATCTTCAGTCAAACTCCCATTTTATTTTTATTTTGCAGCTTGATCATATTCAGTTTATACCCTTGCAGCCTAAAACAAAACCTAAATGTTCTAAAGATCTCAACTGTCCTCACCGTGACAGACAAGGAGGAGAGCTCATTTAATCCAATCCAGCCATTACCATGTCTACGGGAAAGGACTGCCTTGAACAACCAGAGAAGAAACACTGCTTCATTATCCACCTTCCTGGGTGACAAATCCTCCCTGAATGGAGCAGAATGTAAAAGTTTCCCTGGGACACTTTAATGCCAGGGAAACTGCAGGCCATGTTATCTAATGCCAGATAACATGGCCTGCATTTCCTGCTCTATTTAGATATACAGTGAAGTGCTGTCAGGGCGTTGCATGGCAAGTTTGGGGATCTGCACTTAGTGTGGTGGCGCGCAGAGCCAGGTGGGGAGCTGCAGGGCTCTCCCTGCGGGTGCCGTTGTGAGTGCTGCACAGGCAGCTGTCAGCAGAGAGGTGGCATTTCCTGGTCTGACGCTGACAGAGGCTGTCTGCAGGCAGTCGGAGCACAGCCAGACTGACACCCTGTTTATTCACAGATGACAACCGGGCTGGGGATGGGTGTCACCAGCATTTTGATTCACCTAGCAATGTGAAAACTTCCCTGAAAAGCTGTGTGATGAAGTCTTTGTAGAGTACACACAACCAGAATAATTGAGGAGCTCCAGTATGTGTGGGCCACATCGTTCCCACTGTGCAAGGAGCATGGAACTAACACACGTGCACAGAAGCACATTTTCTCACATAGATCCAGAACATAGTCAGAAGCTGGCATTATAGGCTATGCAACGCTGTAATCCACCATTAAAGAGTAGAAGTAAATATTGCGAAGTGTAAACAAAACAAGTTGCCTCGGCCATCTAACTATGTAGGAGAGAAAAATATAGATGTTTCATATGGTCGAGAGGCGAAGACAATAAAAAAAATATATCTGAGAAGATGCCATAAGCAGATACAGCTGATCAATCATGTTAAATGTAAGCTACCTCAGAATTTATTCTGCAGAGGCGTTTCCATAAACTATTTACCACATCACCTCCTTTTTGAGCGAGCTTAAAAATGTTTTTCCGTTTTAACCATTTATTCCGTTTCCATAGAGCTTTTCTTGTCATGGGGTGTGGTGCAGGGGTAGAGCAAAGACTCAAGCGCAGACACTGGAGATGAGGTGGAAGGCAAGGTTCATTTACTTGCACCAAAAAGCGGACAAAAACAGGAACCAAAAACAACTCCAACAGGGAGCACGAAAAATACAAACTGATATAAAAGGCAAGGTCACAAACCCTGGGACGTGAAGGGTTGAGAATTGAAATGCGGCTAGTTTCACCTTAATTTTATTTTCCAACTAATCTCATGTTTCTTGCCCATCAGATAGTTTTTAAGAGTTGTTTTTCCCAGATCTCAGTCCTTTAGTGAGTACAGTGCTATCATTACTTATCAATGTCGCCAAATAACCCAATCAGATCCTCAAACCTAAACAATTGTCGTTAATGTAATGTACTCTTTTATTTCCATTTAATTACAGTATAAAGTAGATTATTCTTTCCTCACACACAATCACTTCTTCCCATTTAAGCAGCTTGGTTGCAGATACGTATACAGCCCGGTCTTATTCCCAAGGTGTCAAATACCATTTTTTGTCACGACCCTTTGCGTCTGATACCGAGGCACCCTTTAGCGTCTAGTGTAGAAATAGTAATATGTGGGTCATTGACAAATAAGGCTTCTAAAAAGGTCATTTTAAAAATGAAATATAAAATAGATGTAATGCATATTTTTGTGTCCATAACAATGTCGTGAAACAAGTCTAAGTTGTGAACCAACTTTTCATAGTGTTTTAAATAGTTTTTTAAAGTATTTTTTAACTTCACAGGCTAAAAAATGCCAGCTGGCGCAAACACATATTCATAAAAAAATATATATTTTCCTAATATTTAAGTATATTAAGTATTAAGTATATTTAAGTATCCCTTAGACTCTAAGGGGTGCCTCGGTACTGAGGGGATACTTGTCAAAGGTTTGTCCATGACAAACATTTTATGATGATATCTTTTTTGTTATCTCTATCTTGCTTTATCAACTTCTTGTTATTTCACAAAATGATATGCTAATACATTGTTAAAACAAGAATTTGACTCCTTATTTTGTTGTCATGGTGGCAGCAATACACCAAGAAGAAACATGACCTCAGTGTCCCCAATGGTACAACGGACCGTCTTTTAAATTATTAACTTCTGCATTTGTTCAAGTCAATGGCCTTAAAACGTAAATAAGTATACATCAATACAGCTGCATTTCTTGTATTTTGAAGGCGACTGTAAGTACATTAGTATGTGCGAGCAGCAGCATCAATACAATGTGTTGGTGATGCAGAGCGGACACGGGTTTCTGAGGCTTTGCTAGCTAAGCTGCTAAAGCAACATGCTCAGAAGATGTTGGTTCTCTTTGGATCCACCTACATGAGTGAACAAACCTTTTTTGTGATGAAGTTTAACAAATCCAGATCCTCTCTCACTGTCGATCACCTGTCAGCTGTCCTTCACGTATTCACCTCAGACATTCAACCTGACTTCAGTGCACTCGTTCAAGCCCAACACAGACTAGATTTCTCGCACTGAACTGAAAAACAGAAAATTAGGTAATTGGACTACAAACAATAGTAATAAAAGTACTAATTTTGCCAGTGTTTTACTCTTATATATGGATATTACATATCAGGGGTGTAACAATACACTTATTTGTATTGAACCGTTCGGTACGAGGCTCACGTTTCGGTATGCATTACGAACCGAACAATATGTTTGAATAATTCTATTGCATTTGGAAAATGCAGAAGCTTAAATTGTGGGAAATATAATGTTCTCTCGGTGGAGCCACTGAGCTCAACATGGCAACCCACCCGACATAACAGACAACGTGCTGTCTGACACGCCCACCACGGAAGAAAAACATTCAACTAAAACTAAACTAGCTTAGCAGGAAAACCAACAGCAGCACACATGCTACAAACTCTCCCTGCAGCGTTTATGCATCTATTCCCCACCAATTCAAACAGGGCTAAAGCAACCGCCACGGCGATTGTTATATTTTTAGCCGTGGGTATTAGACCCTACTCTGGAGTGGAAAACGCAGGCTGTACGAACATGCCATTGAGCCCCGTGACATTACTCATTCATGAGTCCATTTCGCCAGACCATAATTCCTGCTTTGTTAAAGAAAACAAAAGCCCAAACAGAGAATCAAATGTCCGAAGCACCCGCTGCTGCTCTGACAACAGACGACCGGACTCCACGAAGCTACCGGACTGTAACGATACAGAATGGGAGGTGAAGAGCCATGTTCTTCAGACATGCCCCCTTGAGAGTCTCACCAGCGAGGATTTGGCCCAAGAGATGACAGAAGCAGTGGAAGTTGGAGCGAGCTAATGTAACTATTCCTGTGACTACTGCAGTGGTGGGCCGTGCATTTTATACCTGGGCCTTCACTGCTGTCCTACTACAGCGGAACCACTTCCTAATAACCTCATTATGACGCCACAGCTACGGTTATTATTTGTTTCGTGTAAAAATGAAACTCAACACCTACAAATACACTAACTGTAGAGTTCAGATACATGAATATGCGCATGGCGGGATGATGCGTCATTAACGGACAATACATATAGTCAAAATCAATCCAGCAAAACTGCTAAAACACGCATTCCACCACACACTAAAGAGTACGAGCCATTCAAATATTATTCACATCAGAGGGAACAATATTAACCATATCATAAAAACGACACCATAGACAAATGAACACAGTAGTAATTCTCCTATCACTCCCTCCAGGAAATACACAACACCTTAGTTCTTGTTGGTGAAGGATTTATTCGTCTGTCAACACCAAGAGGGAAAATTAGTCCACTTGAAAACACATGAATCTTCAAAGGTGATCACTTAAACCAGGCATGTCCAAAGTCCGGCCCGAGGTCAGATTTTATACGGCCCGCGCCTTCTGTCTTAAAATGCATTATTTATGGCCCGCCAGCACAGTCAAAACGGAATGAATAAATCATACAAATTCAACATGCAATTCCTCTTTTTACCTCATGGTGGCAGCACCACTCTGTAACTGTCTGGCTTTTTAAAATTGTCTCTGACCCTTCAACTGTCATGGAAAACCGAAACAACTGTGTCTGCCTAATTTGTCATGAGACTGATATAATGTAAAGAGACACTACGAGACAAAACATGCTAATGCTTCAACAAGCTATCAGAGAGCGACCGTGCTAGAAAAGTGAAGCAACTCCAAGATAACTTCTTTGCGGGCCCACGAGTCAAATGCATACCTGCAAACGTGTCGCTTTTCAGCAAAATTAGCCTTTTTGAATCAAAATATATCACCCACGTGATCCGTAGAGGTTTTTTTAAGGGGGGGGGGGGGGGGGGTCATCTGGCCAGCCAGCGTTTCTCAGATTGGAGTGAGACGAGGACAAAAGGTGATGACGTGATCTTCGCAATAAAACATCAGCGTTAAGATGTCTACACCGTTTTAATTTCCCTCCGTTAAAGTTTAAGTTACGTTATGTTCCGTCACAGTTCAGACTTGCTCGGTTAAGGATAACGTCCACTGCATGCGGAACTTTGTTTGTTAGCATTCGTCACTATCGCGATTTAGGAGGAAAAAAGACGTAACGCGATGAAACATGCCCGGTTCAGTTCACGTGGTCACTCGTTAACACCGGCGGATCTGCTGGCAGTTTTTTTTTTTTAACTCAAAGTAGAATGAGGATGATTTTGTGGTGACAATAACTTTTGAGACCACGATGATGAGGCCCAGATACTGATGAGATGATGAGATCAAAGAGCTTCAGGGAGAGGAGGCTGTTTGTGTAGCGCAGCTTGATGCAGGGCTGAGATATGAAGGAGCTGGGCCTGGATAAAGGTGGAGGTCTACTCTAAACAGACGTGAGTACAGCTTCCCGCTGTCACAGTGTTTTAGAAATATTGATAAGGCAGGTATCCCCCAGTATGAGCTGGAAAATGTTGCGGGTGAGAGGGAAGTCTGGGTCAGCCTGCTTGGCCTGCTGCCACCGCGACCCGACCCCGGATAAGCGGAGGAAAATGGATGGATGGATAAGGCAGGGTATGCTAAATGCTGCCTCTGCTCCAAGGAGATGAACTACAGTAACAAGGGCTCACGTGCCCTCTCATCACACTGCCAGACACTGTTCACTGTGATGACCACAGACAGTGGACTTCCGGTCCCAACAGGGCCCTGAAGTAACGATAGAGAGTGTTAAGGTGCCTGTATCTTCATTTCAGCGGGTTGCTAATGCAGAGGTGTGTATAGATCACAGCTATTACTTTACTCTTCATTTTAATTTAAATAACTGAACTGGATTAAATGCATATTAATTGCAAATAGAAGATAGGCCCCAATTCTAATAGCTTTACAGTAACTGTGGAAGTTAATACAGTAACGGGGTTCAATGAAAACTAATCACTTTATTTGTACCGGCGATGGTTCTCGCTACTCTTGCTTTGTTTTTAAATGACTAAAACTTTTGAAAATGAGACCTCGTTCTCAATGGATTTTGTCTATATAAAAGGTTAATAATAATAATATTGACTGAAAAAAAAGCTAACTATCCAGCTGTTCAACCAGAGCTGAAATACTGGTTAATAACTGAATAATAAATTAGTTTTTTGCTTAAAGTAAATGTCTTATCACTTAATTTTCTTCTCAGAGTACACCAGAATGCTACATTTTAAAGCTCATATTTAAAATAAAATTATCCTTGCTGTGTCATTGAAAATATAATTCTTAAATAATAGTGTGTATGTATAGGCAACTTGTATTGTTTAAAATAATGTCAGCAGGGACTGTTGGCCCTTGGGCATTTTCACATTATCAAATCTGGCCCTCTTTGAAAAAAGTTTGGACGCCCCTGACTTAAACACTTTAACTCAAACTTAACTTTAACACTTTGCACGGAGTATATAGACTTCTGCCGCTTCACGTGTCTTCTTGTTGCTGTGCACCGACTAAATGTGTCCCCAGTGCAACACAGGACGTAACAATAGTTCTTATCACATATAAAACCAAACAAAAATATATCTTCATAAAAACAAGTTCTACAAATAATAATATATAAACAAACATATTAAAGCTACTGCAGATGTAAAAACAAAAGCAGTTAACTTACCCTAGCTGCTGTTCACTTAAAGAAAAAGTCCATCCTCCTTTCTTTGTTAATAAAGAGTTAAATCTCACGGTTGTTCAGTACATCCGTCCGTTTTAGTTCCAGTAAGAAGTCCTTCTCGATTCATCAATGCCAGTGAAGACAGACGAGCCTCCCCAGTTGTATTTCTTGAATACATTTTAATGCGTTTAAGGTCTGAAAATGTCCTCTCGACAGAGGCAGCAGATATTGGGATTGTCACCGCCCAACATGTCATGCTAGCCCACTGACCAATCACGTATGGCTAGGCCAGCTAGCACTGGAAGTGTGAGAAACTATGATTAAAAGTGTTCCCAGCGATGTATATTATGTGTTACAATATGTTCACTTGTTAAAGGCTTAGACCAAAAGGAAAATCAATGAATGTATTATGCGATTGTGAAAGAACTCAGAAGCATCACGTCACCACTAAATAAGTTACTGATTGTTGATAACAGGAACTCAAGGACAATGGAGCAGTTTACTGAAAAATATAACATATACCTCGAGGACAGAGTTCAGCTGTTGTAAGATGTGGCTGATCAAAGTCCAACAGATCACGACAACAACAAGGAAGTAGATAGAGGTTTCAACCAATCCATGGGCTGAGCGTTGTGATGACTATGGAAAATAGGTGGACATTTCGGAGGATAAATAGCCAGGATTTTCTGGGAATCTACGGATCTGTTGTGAACTGTTGGACAGCTAACTGGAATACACCAGACTGTCGAGTAGAACACATCAGAACTCTATTCCATGGGATATATTGTTGTAATTCACAGTGTGATTCAGTTGGTAACTGCATTTGCTTTTGTTAGATATTAAATACTTTTTGATTTTAACTTGAACCAGCTGATTCGGCCTTGTTTTGCTGATGGACGAAGGAGCAGGGAGGGGGGCTTTTCCTTTTTCTGAGAAATTCTGAACATAACAGAAGCAGAGCTGCAGGCTGGAAGCAGAGCAACTGAGGAAGGGAGTAGCTGTGTAATGAGATAATAAGCTAATGGAAAAAAATATTTAGAATACCTGTAGTGTATTTATGAAAAATAATTAAATTATAAAATAGCTTTAAATTTGTGATTCTGTCTAGGCCAGCAGGGAAGGCTTTGCAGGCCCTGACGGCACACCACTGGACTACTGACGATGCCAAGAATATAGTAAATGCTGTGAGAGCTGCTGGACTAGGACCACCAATAGGATGCTTTGCCCATGTCATTAATCTAGCATCTCAGAAAGCAACGGCAGTGCAGAGGATCTCTGGCCTCCTCCAAAGATCAGAGAGATTGTGACCTTCTTTCACTGAAGCACAACGGCAACACATGTCTTGAAGACAAAACAGGAGTTGCTGCAGCTTCCTGTACACAAATTAATCCATCATTGTTCAAAGTAAAAAAATAACATACTGTGTGATGGCATTTCTGCTTTTTTGCTGTATTGAACCGTGCCGTACAGAACCGTGGCACCACTGTATTGTATTGAACCAAACTGAGAATTTTGTGAACCGTTAACAACCCTATTACATATGTATAGTTGGATCATTATTTCTGCTGCAGATGTTTATGGTGGAGCTAATTTAACGCCTTTATACTCTGTTGTTCAGTTTGAGTAGTAAGGAAGGGTTTGAAAAAAATGTTAATGTTCAAAGTAACTAAAGCTGCCAGACAAATATAGTGGAGTACAATATTTCCCTCTGAGATGAAATACACATTTTAAGCTCCACATAGCAGCAAAAAGTAACTGCTTGAATGATCTGACAATCATTTTCAGAACTCTCAAATCCTTCAAGGTGACTTGTAAACTCGTGGAGAGACAAGAGGGGGAGGTGATGTCATGTGCTTCCTTTTTTGTTTCTTAAAGATTGTTATGTGACTATTGGAAAAAGATTACAAGTTAGCCAGCCCTTTCTGGATGGAACGCTCCTTCGTGATAGTTTTCACTTGCTCTGAGGTTTCCCTGCCTGAATGAAGATTCTTTCAAACACTGGAATGTATAACGTCTCAATTAATGCAGCCCGGATTCTCCTCTTGATCATATAAAAGTCTTAACTTGTACATTCCTAACTGTGACAATACATCTACTCAGCAAGATTAGATCGACATGAATTGTCTGGCACATGTTCTGCCAGATAGGAACATAATGGTAAGCATATGCACAGAGAATGCAAAAAAAAAGAGCAAATTAAGTATGAACAATTGTGTTGCGGCTACATAGTACAGACACACTGCATGCACAAAATGCACAGATACACACAGGAGGAGCATAGCTATAAATAAAGCCAGCTCATAGAGCCAAGGAGCAGTGGCACATGATTGGAGGGAGCATGCACATGAAAAAGGTTACAAGCAGCCAGTGGCCCATTTGTCTTATTTGGATACAAACTACTTGATTCCCCAAATGAGTGGTGAGGAATCCCGTGACATCAGCACTTAATCACAGCCTGTTCACCATTATAAATCAGTTGAACTACTGACACCTGAACTTTATTCTGTGCACACTGTAAAGGCCACAGGCGCAGGCTCACGCTATTAGCAGCAGGCTGATCCATTGTGTGTGCATTGAGGTCAGAAAGCAGGGCGTCGGCTGCTCGTTGCATGCATCCTAAGCTTTGTGAGTGCAGAAACAAAAATATGACGAAAGAAAACACAAAGGATGAATGATAAACATACAAGTTTAATATTTTTATATAAAAAGGTTAAGAATTTGGGGTAAGTTGTAAAAAGTAAGGTAACAGCCAATATTTGTCAGGCGTGTCATCCATCTCAAAATATTAGGTTTGTCGTATTTTATGATTACCAAATAAATCTACTAATGAAAAGTGTAAAAAAACATTGCAAGTATCCGGAAACTAATTCATGCTCTGAAATGACTTAAAGCTAAAGGAATACATGTTCATAAATATAATTTCTCTGCACTTTTGGAATTTGTTTTTCACCTGTCATTTCCTCAGAGCTCTGACTGGACTTCATGAGGCACAGGTCACATATTATTTCCATGCATACACATCTCCAACTTTACAGAGCGTAAATAAGTGTCGAGTACATTTATTAATCAGCTCCGGAAGGGTAGTTACGGCGGCCGCACTAGCCTTCTTTTCTTTCTTTTTTTTCTTGCCTGTAAACATTTTTGTAACTTTGCAGCATTTGGCATCACATTCCGGCAAGGCTTCTCTCCTATTGATGCGCTCCCTCTTAGCTCTGCCTTTTCTCTCCTCCTCTCTTTCTGTCCATTTTTCTCCACCCATCTCGGCCATGTCCACTCCACGTACTGACTGAGCAATGTTTTGTAGTATTTGCGGGTGTGATGACAGGTTAAAAGCAGGCGGTGGGGCTGATGGACTTCAGTTCTGAGCGACTGTAGCTGCCGCATGTTGTTTTCGCTTTGATTTACAAATTTCATTTTGCAGTTCCAGCACTGTCCTGAGATTGAGGGCCAATCAGCTGGCCAGGCCACCTGAAATCCGAACGGCAGGTCCGGGCCTGCTAGTGGTTAACCTCCCAAGAGACCGCTCAACTATGCCCTTGGTTTATTGATTCCTGTTTGAATTTGTCAGTCAAGTGCACAGAAATGAACAGAATAGGAAGGCTCAGCAGAGGATGTACTTCCTGAGGCAGCTGAAGAAATTCAACCTGCCAAAGACAATGATGGTGCACTTCTACACAGCCATCATTGAGTCCATCCATTGCTCCTCCATCACGGTCTGGTATGCTGCAGCCACAGCCAAGGACAAGGGCAGACTGCAGCGCATCATTCGCTCTGCTGAGAGGGTGATTGGCTGCAATCTGCCATCCCTCCAAGACTTGTTTGCTTCAAGGACCCTGAAATGAGCAAGAAAGATTGTAGCCGACCCCTCTCAGCCTGGACATGAACTGTTCGAGCCATCAGGACCAAGACCTCACGCCACATGAATAGTTTTTTCCCGTCTTCAGTTGGACTCATTAACAAAGCCCGGGACCCCCACTGACTCTTTCATCCCCAGGTCACTCCCCTACACATCCCCTCATATTTAAAAACACTTGTCACTTTTACATTAAACTTACATCATACGTGTTTAAAGTTCTGTTATCTGTTTGTCTGTGCACTTTATTTTCTATTTTATTGTACATTTTTGTATTTTCTATTTTTTGCACTGTTGATTGTTGATATATTGATATGCACCATCCACCATGTACAATTCCTTGTATGTGCAAAAAAACGGTTCTGATTATAATTCTAATTCTGAGAATATAATGGTAAAACAAACACATTAAATATATATATTTTTTAATTTAACCTATGTCAACAAGCGTGATGCGAACTATAGCACAACCTCGTTTAACAGGCCAAATCTGATGTGTATCCATGTATCTCCATCCAAAATCTAAAAAGAACTGCATTAAGTTCAAGTGGCTCATTTAGATGTCCTTGGCCTGACAACGGTCACTACCTATTTTGCATTGCATGAAGCGAGGACAAATGGAAAGATGAAACGATAAGAAATGTACTAAAACACAGTGGAAGGTCAGTAACCAAAAAACTTGGAACTTCCTTCCTACTGATACAGCAAACAACTTTTTTTTTTGCATGGAGGAAGATTGCATGACAATCAAGATGACTATAAACACAAACATAAAATATTGGCACATTTATTCTTGTGTACATAAAATAAATAACACACCTGCCGGGTCTCTGAAGAATTTAATTTGTTTGTTGACATCCTTTATTTTATTCTTGAATGGAAGAGACTTGAGTCTACGAATGCCATGCAGCGGGGCTTTTTAAAGTCGTAAAAATCGACAGACTTTCTCAACTCATGGAGAGACCACAGGTTTCATTTGAATCATTGTGCTCTGAAAAGGCTCACTAGTCGTTTGTTTAGGACAGGCGTCTTTGCAACAAGACTGTTCAATAGATGATTGACAGTTCTCTCCTTCACTCTGACATCAACATGAACCCCATCTGGTACAGTAGGATGAACATGTACCCATGTGTCAGAGCCCTCCTCCAACTACAGTGTTCAAAACAACCATCATTAAAGTGTTCTGGAAAAGCAAAGTAACTAATCAAAGCTAGTAAAAGAAAAATAATTCCACACAAATGTAAGATGATTAATCACCAAAGTTACACATGGAATTCTTGATATTTTAAGTCTGTTATTACCATGTGTGCTTGTTTGATTGAACATGTGGAGATTGTGTGTCTTTGTCTCATTTATGTGAAGAGCATCACACCACGTCTCTTGATGCATCAATGACATGGTCAGTGAGTGTGTGAGCTCGGCAGCAGCTTGTTGGGTTGAGATGTAAAGCCTTGTTCCCGGCTCGTCCTGCCTTTATGTGGCCCAGACAATAGGCAGACCTCCCAGCAATGCAGCTGGGCCTGGCCCTCCATACAACAGCACTCGTCCTTACACTGTAAAACTTCACTGCAGTCAAATCTACTCGTCAGCTACTGTATGTGTGTTTTGGTCAGCAACTGAACTCTAAACTAATAGTATAGTATAATAATAGTTATAGTAAGTAAAAGTGTAATAATATAGTAGTAATGTTATTCCATACAGAGATGAAAGTGAAGCTATCTTAGCTGTTGTGTTTCAGTGCTTCCTTATTGAAACAAGACTGAAGTTTAAATATATGCCTGGCCCCCCCTGAAAAGCATAACCAGCCTGGTCTGATTAAGTTACGCTCCCATACAACAAAAATGCATCGTCAAATATGTTCAAAGGGGAACGCATTTTCTTTGTAGGATGGAAGTCGGGCGGGATGGGCGACTATTTCTAATACGTTTTTTTTAAACGCTTGTCATTGGTGCAACCTGGTCATCTTCTGCACAAAATGTGATGAAATCATGTCCATTTACTAGTAAGGGAAGCACGGTAGAACCAGAACTAGGACTGAGTGGGGCAGACTGTGAGACTCTACTACAGTCAAATCTAAGCTTTTCCAAAGGGATTCTGTTGCTCGGAAACACTACCCCTTCTTTTCACAGGGGCAGTGAAAATCTGCACAAAATGAAAGAAACAAACATTCTCATTCTAAGGCAAATCATGATGTTTTACCAAACCCAAACAAGTAGTTTTGTTGACTAAATTGTGTGAAAAAAGTGTTTTGTTGCATTTTTGGATTGTTTGGTTTTAATTTACAATGTTAGTTGTTTAAAATTGTATATGCAATCTGAGAGAAAATAAGTTTCCTTCAAAACGTCATTAAGGATGCAGTTTAGGGTTGGGATCACATACCATAAAGAGATTGGACAGTACAACAATTAACCATTTTGCTATCTTTAATTCAATGTGTTTGTCCTAAAGGTTATGCTTGCAGAAGGGCACACAGTTTGTTTGCTGTTTGTTTTCTGGCCACTCTACCTGTTAAAAGATATTTATTGTGCAAGAGAGGTTCGGCCTAAAGAAAAGGCCACAAGATCAGCAAAACAATAGTATTTATCCTCTGGAAAAAATAAAAACCACAGCAGATTTTGTGAACAGTGCCCTGGATTAAAATGGAGGTCAGGGGGAAATGTTGGCCCAATGGTGGAAGAGGAGGAACGGTTGCCCAACATTGTTATTGTTCAGCTTTGTTGTTAGCAGAGAAAGAATACATGAACCAACATAAGAAGCACAATGCTTTCATTAAGTGAGTAGCACAGGGAATATCATGGTGGCGCAGAAGAGGATGGTATTACAATGTACTCCTTTATACTGTGTACATGAATTATTCTGGTAGCCAGAAATAAAGCAAGTTAGTCATTCCTATCATTAAATATGTCTGACTTGCAAACATTTACTTGTTAAAAGATATGTCGACAAGTTATTAGTAAGTTTGTAGCTTGAATTTTGTTACAATAAATGACCCTTACTCCATTTCATAACCTCTGACCTTCAGAAGACTGGGCAATGATGCAACCTGGCTTTTAGCATACCTACATTAGAGCCATCCTGTAATGTCCTGTGAGCCAGCAACTTATTCAAATATTTGTCTCAGCCCACTCTCACCAATTGGCGTATGGATCGCATGAAAATGTGAAAGTAATTTTGCCTGCAATAAGTAATAATCATTTATAACAATAATTCTAATCATTTGTACGGCATGTAGTCTGAACTGACTGCAATTTAAATGCATCTGCGTAACTATGATACGCTCTGAACAAGTGATGTCGTATTAAATGAGAGGCTGCTTATGATGGGCGGGTGGTGAGGGGAAAACAACCAGGACACTGATGTTTGAGACCAGCTACCCAAAGTGTTGCTTTTGTTGTTTTGAGTTACGTTAGTGACGTTTTTGACGTGTTCTCTATACTTTTATTACCCTGTGTAATGTACGTTACCTATGTATTTGACTTATTTCACGTATTTTAAGCCCAACCAAGATGTTTTTCTTTATTCTAACCAAGTGGTTTTGTTGCCTTAACCTAACAGCAGCTGTTTTCACAGTAACAACGTGGCGTTAAGTGACACAATGTTACCCCGTGGCGTATAAATCACACGAGGAAAGTGGCATATGACTTACAGGTGAAAAGCCTAAAACACGTTCTAATTCTTTTCAAACACCTTCCCATGAGTTTGGGTTGTTTGTCACAATGACTGTGATAAAGTTTCCTGCCAGTGCTGTTAAACAGCTGATCTGTGATTAAAAGAGAAACAATCAGGAGAGCATTTGAGAGTTTTGGTGGAGGAGTTTTGTGGGGAGTGTCTAAAGACAAAACTCACTGCTTTCCATATATTTATCCGTGTAAAGCTGAATGTAGTCTTTGATTTTGCATAAATCAAAGTATCGGTTCAGGACAGATTAGATCTATCAACTATCTCCTGTAACTTTGGCTGCAGAGCGCAGCACCTGTCAAACCGCTGATATAAATGCCTTCTTTTTCTTTATGGTTTACACTTAGTTCTTTTCTCCTCGTTTAGTCTGTTGACCGTTGACCTCATGCACATAGAAGCCGTCTCACTGCTACTCGCAGTCCTCATCAACACAAACACACTTTACAGCAGCCAATGTTCACACAAACGTACTTTATTCCAAAATGTACGCTGCCGTGTGCTCTCTCACACTGCCCGGCTCCTCGTAGCGCACGCAGTCCAGCGTCCACAATTCAGTCCGCTTCTCACGGGCTGGTGTTTCTCTCTCGCTGTCCTCTCTCTGTGTGTCGCCGGCCACCCGAGCTCCAGCCTGAAACTGCTTAAAGGAATGAGGGATAATTAGCAACAGGTTACAGCTGTGCCAATTAACCCTGGCACTGTTCCCCTGAACCTCTCACAGATCTCTCCCCTGCAGCTGAGCACAGACCATGCCCACTACCACACACATATTATTAGGGCTGGGTATCAACCAAAATAACCCAGTGCCAAGTAGTATCGAAACTTCTCAAGTCAAACGATACCTGCAGTCAATCTTTTTTGTGTCTAGCTCTAGAAAAAAAGACAATTTCTATGATTTTGCGGACATTCAATTACCATAAGAGTTCTTCAATGTATGTGAAATGTGATTGGCCCACTAGAGCAGCAGCTACAACCTATTTACAGCAGGATGATTTCCTGGATACGGATATGTCTGAGGCTATGGCTATTAGCTAACGGTGCTAACAGAGGAGACAGCGATAACAACGGAAACAGTGCTGAGAGCGCTAGCAGTTCATTTTGAAGTTTAGTTTAGTTTAGTTGACCTCTTTTATGGGCATTCTTATTTTCAGGGAAATAAAACCTTTTTCACAATGTACTTGTCACTCCTCATGCCAACTTGGTCATTCACACCTTGATAAAAGTATTGCTATGTATTATTTTTTATTAATTCAACATATCGTAACTGCAATTCAGATATTTCAGGGTTGACAAATCTCGCTCAGCCTTCAAAATTCTGGAATTCCGGATCAAAGATGCCCCTGTTTCTCTATTGTACTATTTCTATTCAGACATCTCTCAAACACATGATTGAATACACAACTTTAATTGTTAGCTAACAGTCTTCTCAACAATCAATATATTTGTGTTTTGCAGAAATATTTTTTACAGTGTAGTCACCCCGGCTCCTGTACTTGGGAAAAGTTCTCGGTGATTCAACTGTCACTCATGGGCGGCCAAAAGCCTGGTGAAAGGCTCTGTGCCGGCTGAGTGGTGAGCATTTCTGAGGCCCAGGCGGGTGGGGAAGAAAGGCCTTTGTTCTGGGCTTCCCACTCCACCGGCCTGCTTTTGGGCTCTCTGGAAATGGGGCCACAGTAAACAAACAATATGTCCCGATGAATGGATAATGATGCACATGTTTACTGAGACTTCTGCAGCACATTCTCTACTCACTCAGCAAAAAAAGAGGCTCACAGATAAAGAGCTGTTTCAAATCTGATGTTTGTTTTAAATCAAAGGGGGAAAAAACAATCATGGCACAAATAGTCACGAAATGTAATCTATTGATTTCTATTAAGGGACACAAATTTTCAGTTTTTTTGTGTCGCTCGTAACTACTTATTTTCGGGACGACATTACGTTACAAACCCCTTTGTCGAACACCGGTCTCGTGGTTTGGACCCATTCATTCCCCCTCCCGCCCACCATAAGTAGTATTTCTTGACATTTAATTCTACGTCTCTACCTCTGATCGTTGCATGGTAATATCCAATAGATTACATTTCTTGACAATTTCATGAACTGCCGTGATACTGGGCGGTATCAGCTGTCTCAGTTTTGTGAAAGTTTAGGTTAATCATTTGATTATTCCACACCAATTTTCCCACCTCTCTGAAACAAAAATGCCCAATTAACACCTGTGATTCTGTTTAGACACTCGAAGACAAAGACAGAAACCCAGACCAAAACCACTGCAGCTTATACTGGGTCTTATTTAATTCTAAAGCTTTCAAATTTCTTAAACAGCATATTTGGTTGATTACAAAGCATTTCTGATTCCATTTTAAATTAGGTTCAGCTTTTGTTGTTTGACCTCTGCAGCAAAGGCCTGACAACACTGACTGACTCTTGGTGCACTCAGTCCCCCTTCATTGTCACGAGATACATGCCTGTTGGGAAAAAAGGTGTTTCCCAGTTTATCAGGAGGGATTAAAACATCAGGCAGACAACAACAGATTGGAAGGGACTGCAGAACAGACCGACTGGGGGAACTGGGTTGTATTGTTCTATGTGCTGCATATTGGGAGGCTCTGGGTCTTTGGTGCACCGGAAGAGAGCCTGGGAACAAAAGGGTGCACACAAATCCCTCCCCTCACCTCACAAGGGCCTCTGCCTTCCATTCCCATGCCAGAGAAGCACTGGGCTCAGGGGGCAGCCCATCAAAGTCACTTGACTCAGGAGAGCTCCTCTCAGAGCAGCATGGGGCAATATCCTCTGTGGGGCCATTAAACACAAGCACCACAGAGGGTACTTGTTCCAGGTCTGAAGGACTCCGTCTGCTCGTTAAAATCTGGCTTCCTCATGATTCTTCTCAAGAAATCATCTGAGACATTTTCATAGAGAAAAATTGTCACTGCTGCTGTTTTAATATAACACAAGAGAGAGTTTTACAGTTGCGGAACCATATAGTTCACGTTGGGTCCAAATACTGTAACATTAACCAACCCAACCTTGCAGTAATACTTGCAGTATATCAAGAACTGTCTCACTTACTTTGCAACTTGCAAAGCCTGCAAACTGTGCGCATGCATGTACGCATGCAAGACAAATATGATGTCGTCAGGGTGACGTCAGATTGTGCTTCAGACTAAAAATGTAACAGCAAGCCTGTGTTACAAACAGAGAGCAGGGAGTTTGAAAGATGTGGAGGCAGGGAGGGTCTGAGGCAAGGCATTATGGGAAATTTAGGACCAAGTCTGTACATTCCTATACCCATACTACCATACTATTTAGTATGCCAGAAAAAGATTTGGTATGTTCCAATACATAGTATGCCAAACTAACCAGGATGTCCTACTGCTTTGGATGTTGTAGTATACAAGCCAGTATGCTTTTCTGGATATTCTGACCCAGAATCGTTTGCGCAGTAGATATGAGCAAAAGGTTGCCGCACTGGGTAACACTTGTTGTGTTTTCTTCACAGTACATTTTGTGTGTACACACTGTCATTTCAGAGAATAATGCAACAAACAGTGCTCGTAGCTTGCGCACCATCTACGGAATCTTGTGCGAGGATAAACAAAGCTTAAGTCTCTGTCTGTCTATGTGTTCTTCACATATTTTAAGAACCATTCATCCGATTCATTTCACACTTGGTGGGCGTATTGCTGGGGACGCCATGGAGGGCTTTGGCAATCTGGACATGTAACAAAATTTGAATAAACAAGCAGCAGTGCTGTGTGTAGTGGGGGGCGGAGCTTCAGTACTTTGGTGTAGCATGTCATCCGCAGTGGGCAGACGGCGGCTCATCGACCGTAAACACATTATCACATCCAACTGGTCAAATACCGCCGCCTGGTCAGTGCCCCTTGGCATCGGAGAACGACACATGAGGTAGCCTCTAGCTTTAGTTTTCTGCTTCAGTTTTTGATGGAAATGTCTTTAGTTGGAAAATATAAAAATGATAATTTCTGTATTGCATTCAAATATGTATTCGCCTCTAGATCAACTTCTATCATTTGTTGTTATCTCTGCTGAGTCAACACACCTGTAGGCATGATTTATTCTTCCACCGTCTTCTGTGTCTTTAACCTCTTTAAAGTGCATGTGGCACCATTTCACTTCATTACATGAATTCATTTTAGTCCATTCATATCCCCCTGGAATGTCATTGTTTATCTGTGTTTCAGCAAGATTTCTGCTCATGTTCAAAACCTTCTGCACATTCAAAGAAATGCCTACGTACTAGATGTCGAGAAAAACTCTATTTTAGGAATTAAACTGTAATATCATGAACATAAAGTTGCATTTTAAATGAGAATAATGTCATATTTCAAGAAAAGAATTCTACCTTCCCTATAAAAGCGAAACTAACCCTTCTGATTCGGGGTGGGGTAAAAAAACAAAACGATTTTCTTGGATGCATTGCGATTCTTTCTTGAACGATTATGTCTGGATGCAAGAAACTCAATAATCGGAAACTTAAAACTCTTTCTCAATATTATGATCGCCTGTAACAATTCTGTGACACCGGGCTGTCCGTTCCGTACGGCTGCCCCTGAACGCAACAGGCGTACAACACATGCGTCTTGTTAAGTTCTCAACTAATACTCACAGCGTTTTGATGAGGGTGGCTGAGCCTGAGCAGCCACCCTCTGGCTTAAAGCTGATGTATGGAAGCATTTGCGTCTTTTGATAGAAGTAGCACGCAATGCGTAGACATCTACTGCTACAAAATCTTGTGTCCACGAAACCGCACACTTTATAACTGTAATGTATAGTTTCACTACATGTTCCAGAGAAATTGTTATTTTTGTATCACAGCTGGTACAGAATATGTACTGCCAATAAAAGGAGGATTTGGTTGAAGAGAAGTATATATTATTTATTTGTGAATAAGCACAGCTCTTAATGTGAAGTGATTCAAAAGATGCTGCGTTTTTACAACAAGGATGCTGCTACAGGCACAATTTTATATATTTTTGCAATGCTGGGAAATATGTTGGAAAATGTAACCCTCCAGCTTAAACAGCTCTTCTATTTGTTACTAAAATTTTATTAATAAACTATTATGAATCATTAAAAATATGCTGAGTTATAGAAATAGCAGTCACAGTGAGAACAAATAAACCATGTATAGAAATCACGATGAATCCATAATCGTTTTATAATCGCATTGCAGCCCTCTGAATCGTGAGATATCGTGTGACTTATGATCAGGCACAAATCTCCCCGTCTTGTGGCTTATTGTAAACATACATTAACTTGACCGCCTCTGGTAAAGTGCAGACTAGATCCACTTCATCATAATCATTCAAACCCCCCGAAGCCCAGAGGAGAGGGCCGGACTTCATGCTGCTGACACTCGTAGTCAGCTGTGGAGTGCCGCTGCTGAAATTATCATCGTGGGTTGTAGAAATCCTAGATAACCTCAAATAGCATTAATGAATTACAAAAAAGAGAGTCAATAGTTTTCAATGATATCTTTTCATGTCATATATATATATTTCATCATCATATAGTTTTAGTGTGTAAAATCGCTGCAGTGAACATGACCATGCACTCTGCCTCCTCCAGTCACCTCACCACCACAGATAGCTCTCTTATTAATAACTGTCAGTTTCAAGCGGTTTCACATCATTCAGATGGAGAGAGACATCGGGCTTTTTAGGAAATAATTACAAGGTCCAGACCTCGGTGAGCTGGCTACGGCCATGAGGATCACACCAGAAGTGCATTTCTCCACGCCGATCAACAAGTGATTCTGCTCTTCTCTCTAAGTGTGTGTGTGTGTTTGTGTTCACGATAATGCGAAAGTGTTGGGTCAAATATGAGTAGGGAGAATTCTGTCCTTCCAAAGTCCCGACCATCTATATGCAAACTTACGCCCTTGTATAAGGGCCTCGTGAAAGTCGTGTTTGACCCATCCATCACTCCTCCTGCCCACACTAAGCAGACCCTCACATACTTTAAGGGCTTTTTGGGGGGAGTTTTTCCTGTACTGATGTTAGGGTCCTGGGACAGGGGATGTCACATGTGTACAGATTGTAAAGCCCTCTGAGACACATTTGTGATGTTGGGCTATACAAAATAAATTGAATTGAATTGAATTCATTCAAGGTCAATTTTTCTTATTGTTCACTAATGACACAGGAGGGTTTACGTTGGAGTTAGATGTATACCATTGCTTAAAGGGGGCCTCCCTGCCGCAGCCTCTGCTGCTGAGGGACTTTGACAGAGCAGTGGCATTTGACGAGCTGTGAGTGAGAATGGGTTTTGACTGCAGTTCACATTGGTTGCTGGATCCTGGAGCTACCCTGCCTTTGCAGCTCACATTGTGTACGTTTTTGATATACTAACTTATACCTTTACTGCCGGCAACATACCTTCACTCATTAAATCCATACTTTACTTCATAACAGTAGTTGTTATGTCCAAGCAAGTGACTAAATTGCCTATTTCGAAATTATACCTCTGTTAAGTGGATTTCACTGATATTGCAGGCATGACTGACTTGGGTGTGTTTTTCACTTGTGAGTAAATGTACCTGCTGAAGACTTATATTAAATCTATGCTCTACTTTATGACGGCTGTGGTTATGTGGTTATACTCTGGAGGTTTGAATTGCTGGGCTCAATTGCTGATTCATCTCTGGGTTACCAAACTTTAAACTGTGACGCTGTATTTGGAGTAAATACATGTTAGAATGACCAATGTTAGTCACAACGAACTCGGGGCCGAGAACATTCTGTGACCCTTTTGTCTTTAATGCCAACTGAATGAACTTCATATGCTGTTAAAAAGCTAGGAACACTGCTGTTCTTTGTGCCTGACAAGATGACAGTTTGGACATGAGGCTTTCAAGTACATAGAGCCTAGGAGCGATACTTGAGAGGGTATACAAAAATATATTAAATTCACCATTCAGGTGGACATTTCTGTATATATCTGGTAGTAGTAAACATCTAATCTTTTACACTTAATTAATATGGTGTAATGTCTTGTTATATGTGGTATATCAGAAACATTGTATGTTCGCTTCGTGCATTTTGTTACACTGATACAGACACCCAGGCAAATAGCTAGAGAAAACACACAAACATGCTCAGTCTGTCTTCCACTCTCCGTCTCTAACACACACGCACACTCCGGCGCACACTTCAAAAGGTGCTTTGATCAGAAATCTGGCATCCAGCTCTCTTGGATTCTCTTTTCTGAGGTGTATTATGTCTTCTACGACTTTATCTTCTGTTGGCTTACGAGCATCAGATCCACAGAGATGTGTAGGCCTTATATGTTTGTGATGCTCTGTTTTACGGCTTTGCCATATGCCAGTTGCCTGCCATCCTTAGGAGTATACACCAAGGATAAAAATCATGTCAGAAGGCAGAGATGGAAAAGATTAATCACAGAAGCTTATAATTAATTTTCAACATACAGGTAAATAGATAAAATAAAGAAGTGAAGTAAAGTGTTACATAAAGGGGAGAAAAAGATTTTGCAACCAATTGGGATACCTGCATTTGATAAAAAACAATACAAAAAAGACACAACCGGAGGGTAATTATTCTACCCCCGGATGATGAGATGAACAGAGCTCCTCTAATGCAACATATTGCTATATGAGGGCTGTTACACCTACACTTGATATACCCATGAGTCTAATAATCTGCAATATGTTATGTGTCCCTTTATTGTCCAATAATGTTCAGATAAGGCTATTAGCTATGGGAGGGGGGTGAAGGAACAGAAGTGGGGTGGAGTGTTGTGGGTATATTATTCACGTGAAAACATTGTATCACAGAGATGACTTAAACTACCTGAGCTTCACCCCAAAGGTATGAATTATGGAGGCATTTATGGGTGCCCCATATATAGCTGTGTTTATTCTCAATTTATGGCTGACAGAAGCAAGAGTAGGAAAGCCACTTTGAAACCCTTAAAAACCCTGTGTTTTATTGCGCCACCACAGCACTGTACAGTTACAGTAGGACCACAAACGACTCCCCGTGGACCTCCGCAGCCATCCTTACATTCTTAATTTCTGAGGCATAATTCTTTTCAGAAACACTCAGCCTCTGCAGGAGAACATGTTTATAAAGGTGATGAATTACCCTCATAAAGGTAGTTTTTTTTTCTCATCAAAAGCACAGGCTAGAAATCCAGTTCAAGGATTCAAATAAAGAGGAAACCTCTAGGGCATGGCGAGGTGTGATGATCCACAGGAAAAGGGGGAAACATTTTGGAATGTAGCAGAAGGGAGTATTAAATGAAAAAAAATTGCAAGGGGCAGCTGGACCAGAGGGTAAGAATAACATGAGATGAGGAAAAGGGCACTTTTTTTTTCTTTACAAAAAATTATGCAATTTTGTAACATTGATTGCTTTGGCTTGTAATAGTGAGCTCATTTTCTTGGTTTTATAGTCTGCATCCTTACTGTTTTACTGTTGACCTGCTCAGCACCAAACAGCAGACAGTCAATGTTAACAACTAGCTGGTGAACAAAGTGGAGCATTTAGCAAGTTGTTAGTGAAGACCAAAACAGAGCTAATTACATGTAGTTTTATAAACTATGTTCAGGAACGGGACCACGCCCAGAACGCGGCTCATTTCCCCCGGACAAGTATTTAAGCTCTACTAACCCGTTCACTTCCTCTTCGGATCTGTGCTCACGACGTGCGTGTCCTGAGACCCAACCTCGTACTTTCACAACATGGACGTGGAACTCACACTCTCTCCTTCTGACAACGACTTGTTCGAACACGACACGCCAGAAGTCCCGGAGTCGGTACCGTCTCCTATCGTCTCTCGCCGCCAGCAAACTCGGCTGAGATCCACGATCCACGTCCCCCGCGGCTCCCGACATCCGTCCTCGGGCAATTCCGAAGTCGTCGGTCCTTCTCCGTCCAACGACCCCAGGGGGAGATCCCGACTACGGCGTCCGAGGGACATCGTCCCTCCTCAACGCCGCTCTTCCACCCGCTCGCGATCCAGCCGCTCGCTCAACGGCCAAATCCAGAGCGACCCTTCTCCTAGCCCACGCTCCGACGGGCCCCATCCATCCCGCATTTCCGAGTGGACAGTCGCTCGTCTGAAGCACTCACTCACCCAGCTCAACATCCATTTCCGCCAGTCGGACAGAAAAACTACACTTTTCAAACTGCTCACGGATGCTCAGCATCACACCTCCCTCGAACGCCGAGCCACCAGAGCACTTCCGGGTTCCCAGCGCAGCGTCAGGCGCTACGTCGCTGACGTCACGACGCACAACGCGGCCAGACAGGCCCAGCCAGCCTCACCAGCCCATCCAGAGGGCCAGGTCGTATCGCACCTCCCCCATACGCTATTTACATCAGGGATACCTCTCCCCACAGTCTCTCTTCCCCTTTCTGCACTCCCAACCCATGCACATGCATCCTTTCATCCCAGTGTCTTTTCCTCTTCCCTCGCTCCTGCCTTTCCTTCTAACCCAACACAGGTTACCGTAGCCGCACAGAATGGTCAGGGAGTGGCAGGATTCTACGGCGGAGCCAACAGCCAAAACCCTGTTTCCTCCTGTCTCTGCTTTCCCCCCCCCTGCCACAGCACTACCCCCACCACGGCCTTCAGCATCAGCCCGACCTTCCCCCGTGACACACACGCTCAGGCAACAGATCCTAGCAGGTAACTACATCGACCTCGCTCAACTCATTCATCCATCTGCCTGCAATCCACGTATCCAGAGGGAATTAATCACCGCTTTCGGACCCATCGAGCTCAAACAGCCACTCCCAACCCGATCCAAGGAACTTACCACGACTGAATTCGTCTACTCTTTCTCCATGTACCGTGACGTCATCTGCTCAGTTTTCCCCGACCGCAGGGCCGAGTTGGACGACTACTTGGCGCTCATACTGGACCTAGCCTTGCGGTTCGGCGGTAACGGGTTCTACACCTACCACTTCTTATTCGCTTCCGAAGCCGCCGGTCGCGTCCAGCAGTTCAACCAGGGAACATACTGGGGAACACTCGACCCGGAACTATACTGCCGAGTGTTCGCAACTCGCGCCTCCCTCAATTGCGAGCACTGCGGCGCACCCTCCCATCCGGCCACCACATGCACCCTTTCAGCTCCCCTGCCCTCCACTTCAGCTTCCTGTAAACGAAGCCCCCCCGTCCACCGCAGTCTGCCTCCATTACTTCCCCCATCATCCATCACCCCGAAACCAGCAATTAACCAGCCAACCTCCTCCGGCTGTCCCCCCAGAGGTACGGACAAAAGAGGCAGACCAATCCTCTACCAGGGCGGGAGGATGGTCTGTAACAACTTCAACGACCTAGGATGCCAATCCTCCAGCTGCCGATTTCTCCACACCTGCTCCTTCTGCGGGGGGGGCCCACGCAAGACCAACTTGTCCCCATCAACCAACAAAGCACAGCAAGTGTAAGTACCTCAACACGCCTATTAACATCCACGCACTAGCTTCCGCCCTTAGAACTCACCCAGACCACCAGTTCACAAGCTTCCTCATCCAGGGTCTCACACGGTTTCCACCCAGGCATGCAGGCGAAGCCAGAATCTTCTTTCATTTGTACAAACTTGCAATCGGCCATCTCCAACCTGACACAGTCGACAAGCTCCTGGCTCAGGAAGTCAAAGACACATTTATGATAGGCCCACTCACTAGCCCACCTTTCCCGATTTTTAGAATCAGTCCAATCGGCATAGCGACCAGAAAATATTCAGGCAAAAAGAGACTTATTATAGACCTCTCATCCCCCCACGGCTCCACGGTTCCAAGCATCAACAGCTTAATTCCCAGCCCGGACTATGCCATGCAGTACACCACTATCGACCACGCTGCATCCCTCATTCGCCTTGTAGGTCCAGGAGCCTGGTTGTCCAAGGCAGACATTACCAGCGCCTTTAAAGTGCTTCCCATCCATCCAGATTACTGGCCTTTTTTCGGCGTCCTCTGGAGGGGGGCTTATTACTTTTTGGTGCGCCTGACCTTCGGGTGCAAGAGCAGCCTGAAAATCTTCGATTGCCTTTCCGAAGCACTCTGCTGGATCCTGATAAACGTCCATAAACTGCCATACGTCATCCACCTCCTGGACGACTTCCTCACTGTCACGCCACCCTCCTCTCCCCCAGCCCTCGGCCTCCACACGCTATCCGCCACGTTCCAGGAGCTCGGCGTTCCCCTCTCCGCAGAGAAAACCGCAGGTCCCAGGACATCATTGGAATTCCTCGGCATCACCCTCGACTCCGTCTCATTCCAAGCATCCCTACCTACCGAGAAAATCAACCGGATTTCATTACTAATCTCTCATTTCCTCCTAGCCCCCAAATGCACCAAACGCCAACTCCTCTCGCTTTTAGGCCACCTCAACTACGCCATCCGCATCATTCCCCAAGGTCGATCCTTCCTGTCACACCTCCTTTCAGTCGCCTCCTCCGCCACAAAGCTCCAACACGATGTCACACTCGACAATGCATGCAAGACAGAGCTAAAGCTATGGCACCAATTCCTCTCCTCTTGGAACGGCATATCCTTCTTCTACGATGAATTCATCACAAAGCCGGAAGACATCCAGCTGTACACAGACGCAGCACCCTCCATCGGTTTTGGAGGACTCTTTGGCGATAAGTGGTTCTCAGCCGCATGGCCGCCCGAATTCTCATCCCTTACTCCTTCCTCCGCTATCTCGGAAATGTATCCAATAGTCGTAGCAGCCATTCTTTGGGGGCACGAATGGTCTAAAAAGACCATTGCCATCTACTCGGACAACAGCGCCGTCGTAGACATCATCAATAAAGGACGGTCCCATTGCCTAGAAATAATGATGTTCATGCGGAGACTAACCTTGGTTTCAGCCCAGCACCAGTTCATCATCCGAGCCTCCCACATTCCAGGTCACCGTAACTCCATCGCTGATTCACTTTCCCATTTCTCATTCCAGAAATTCAGACGATTAGTGCCAACCTCAGACCCTCTGCCAACTCCGGTCCCACCGTTTTCAGCCACCATCTTCAACTGACCCCGCTACTGGAACACCTAGTCTCCGCCTCCCAAGAAGCCATCCTCAACAGCGTCGCCCCTCAAACGCTCTCATCGTACTTCATCGGATGGAAATGCTTCAAAACTTTCCACGTCACTTCCAATCTTCCCTTCCCATCACTCGACATCCTTACCCTCACCAACTTCGTTACATTTGCCCATTCCCTCCTTAGGATTAAGTCCTCCACTATACGGGTATACTTGAGCGGCATTAACTTCTTTACAAAACTGGCCTCAGGAACGCCGTGCCCAGCCTCTACCCATTCGCACATAACGATGTTACTCAAAGGTCTTCGCAAAGCCGAACCACGGCCTATGCCTAAACGTCTGCCCCTTACCTCGGACCTTCTCACCCGCTGCATCCATACACTCCGCTCAGGCTACCTTACTCCCTTCATGGACAAAGTCCTGGAGTCCATGTTCTTGCTAGCTTTCTTCGGCTTCCTTCGCTGCTCCGAATTCACCGCCTCTAACACTGACCACAATCCGTCACGACATGCCACCATGTCCGACATTTCAATTCATCCCCCTGACACCGTCATCTACCACCTCAAACGCAGCAAGACTAACCAATACGGTCCGCCCCAGCCTATCTACCTCTTCCGACTAGACGCATACCTAAGTCCGTATGAACCCATCCGCGACTACTTAATCTCAAGATCAGCCACCCAAGTTCTCCGCAAGATCCCCTTTTCATCACCGAAACGGGCAACGGGGCCACGCGGTCCTGGTTCCACCACCACTTCTGCCACATACTAGCCAGATCAGGAATACCCCCCGAATTTTACTCAGGTCATTCATTCCGCGCCGGCGCCGCCTCAGCCGCCTCGAGTCAAGGAATTCCAGACCACATAATTAAGATCCTTGGTCGCTGGTCTTCCTCCGCATACCTCTCCTACATCCGCTTCAACCTGAACGATATCAGAAATGCTCACCGGCATCTGTCCTCATGAAGCTATCTTTGGGGACTCTGCACCTCCAGAGCTTCCCAAGAGACGGCCCCCCATCCAACAGTCTCCGTTTCCTCCAGCCGCCAGACACCAACGGTCCCCTGCCACGTCCCTTCACCCCTCTACCTCTATCCCTAACCTACTTCTTTTCATCCCTCTACCTTGATCCCTACATCCCTTCATCCCTCTACCCTATATCCCTTCATCCCTCTACCCCTACCCCTACCCTACATTCCTCTACCTCTACCCCTACCCTACATCCCTTCATCCCTTCACCCCTGCAACCCTCTACCTCTTCCGCTTCCGCATCCAACAATCATTCCGTTATGCAATAAACCTCTCGAAACTCATACAGTTATGTGCGTGGTCCTTGTTAGTGAAATAGCAACAGTCTGTGCTTGCTATACTTTCTCCTGATGACAAAATCCACAGTCCTAATTCTGTAAAAAAACACTTTCCAAAATGTATTTGAAGGAAATATCAGGCATTGACAGTCTGAGTTAGTCAAATAAAGTGGATATCTTCCAAAGTTAGTGTTTTGGGTGCAAAAGGACCTCTTTGTGTTCCTCCAGACAATGTTTCCTTGCTGAGCTGCAGTAGAGCTGCAGTCAACAGAAACACAAAGGGAGGAATTACGACTGCTGAAGCCTCATATTAACTTCACATACACCTTTGTAGACTATAGATTTTGTGCTCCAACACATACATTGAAAGCACATTAGGAAGTGATCACCTGACTATTATCTTAAAACAGACCTGAAAAATATAAGCCAATTAGATCACACTTAAGCTTATTTTGGACCTTACAGAGATAAATTGTACTTTAATAAATGTTTTTTTTCTATTTAACATACAAAATCATAGTTTTTAATGAAACATCAAGCACAGAATTTGTGACAAACTGAAGCGTATTAACCCCTGTTCAGACCTGAACAAAAAAAAAACGTCGCTTTGTCAGTGCCCATTAGCATCGGAGGTTAATGCACAGAGGCCCCCCTTTAGCAACCGTAAACAACGCACCGGGCGTTCAACTAACACCAATGGAGTGAAGGAAATTACTCAAAATAACTCGGTAATAGCATGTGATGTAGTATAAACTGCATCTGCTTCAGGCGGGAGGGCTGGTGGATGAATCGAACAAACAGGACTTTCGTCCAAGACACCAGCACTCATGTCCCATTGATACTCAAAGTAAACGTTGACATTTTGTCACATGGGGCATTAATGTCCTTTGTCACTAGTCATGTGAGTCATTCAACTTAACGTCAACCATACTCTTTTCCTTAACCTAACAACGTGGTTTTCTGGACTGAACCTAAACTTAGCTTTCTGTGTAGAAGGAAGTTTATTTTGAAAAGACACTATACATGCAACAAGTGTACATTGACACAAATATTTAGGATAATACTACTGCAATTCAAGCAGTGGACCAGTGAAGCTCTGGAGGATCTTCAGGCATGTTTAGACTGTACAGACTGGGATGTTTTCAGGACTGCTACCAACAACCTGGATGAGTACACAGAGGCTGTGACGTCATACATCAGCTTCTGTGAGGACAGCTGTGTTCCAACAAGCACCAGGGCGATTTACAACAATGACAAACCTTGGTTTACAGCAGAACGCATTTAGAAGTGAGGACAGGGACATACGGTATATAAAGAGGCAAAATACAGGTTTAGCAAGGCGGTGAAAGACACTACACGACTGTACTCTGAGAAACACCAGCTCTCAGCAAGTGACTCTGCTTCCGTCTGGAGAGGTCTGCAACAGATCACCAACTACAAGCCAAAAGCCCCCCATGACCTATGCCTGGCAAACGAGCTGAACAAATTCTACTGTCGTTTTGAAAGACAATGGGACAGTCCTGACCCCATCCCCCATGGCTCCATCAACCAGCCCGACACCACCAGGTCCCCCTCCCCCAGCTCAGCAGGGGCCCATGCCTCTGTACCACCCATCCCAGTGTCCCCCCCACCCCCCTCCCCAGTGACGACTCTCTCTATTCTGGAGAGAGACGTCAACAGGCTTTTTAAAAAATAGAACCCCCGCAAAGCAGCCGGCCCAGATTCTGTCTCCCCCTCCACCCTGAAGCATTGTGCTTATCAGCTGTCTCCGGTGTTTACAGACATCTTCAACACCTCCCTGGAGACATGTCATGTACCAGCCTGCTTCAAGGCCTCCACCATCATCCCCGTCCCCAAAAAAACAAGGATCACAGGACTTGACGACTACAGGCCCGTCGCCCTGACCTCTGTGGTTATGAAGTATTTTGAGTGCCCTGTCCTGTCCCACCTAAAAACCCTCACTGACCCACTAGTGGACCCCCTGTAGTTCGCCTACAGTGTAAGTGGAGAGCAGGGCCGTCCTTCAATCAGAGGGTTGGTGGTTTGATCCGGCTCCAGCTCTGCTAGTCGTATGTCGATGTTGAGCAAGAAACTTAACCCCAAAATTGCTCCCGTAGCTGTGCCTACGGTGTATGAATGTGATAGAATCTGAATTGTGAGTCTGCTAAATGACTGTAATGTAATGTAATGTAATGTAGACGACGCAGTCAACAGGGCCGTTCATTCAATCCTCCAGCATCTGGACTCCTCAGGAACCTACGCCAGGATCCTGTTTGTGGACTTCAGCTCTGACTTTTACACCATCATCCCGTCTCTGCTGCATGACCAGCTCTCCCAGCTGCACGTGCCCGACTCCACCTGCAAGTGAATAACAGACTTCCTGTCTGACAGGAAGTAGCACGTCAAGCTCGGAAAACACGTCTCAGCCCCCCGGACCATCAGCACCGGTTTTCCCCAAGGCTGCGTTCTTTCCCCTCTGCTCTTCTCCCTGTACACCAACAGCTGCACCTCCAGTCCCCAGTCCATCAAGCTCCTGAAGTTTGCGGATGACACCACCCTCATTGGACTCATCTCTAGTGGGGATGAGTCCGCCTACAGGTGAGAGACTGACCATCTGGTGACCTGGTGCGGTCTGAACAAACTAGAGCTCAACGCTCTAAAGACAGTGGAGATGGTTGTGGATTCCCGGAAGAATGCAGCCCCACCTGCCCCCATCGCCCTGTGTGACTCCCCCGTCGACGCGGTGGAGTCCTTCCACTTCCTGGGCTCCATCATATCCCAGGACCTCAAGTGGGAGCTGAACATCAGCTCCATCACCAAGAAGGCTCAGCAGAGGATGTACTTTCTGAGGCAGCTGAACAAATTCAACCTGCCAAAGACAATGATGGTGCACTTCTACACAGCCATCATTGAGTCCATCCTCTGCTCCTCCATCACGGTCTGGTACGCTGCAGCCACTGCCAAGGACAAGGGCAGACTGCAGCGCATCATTCGCTCTGTTGAGAGGGTGATTGGCTCTAATCTGCCATCCCTCCAGGACTTGTTCGCGTCAAGGACTCTGAAGCGAGCAAGAAAGATTGTAGCCGACCCCTCTCACCCTGGACAAAAACTGTTTATGCCCCTTCCATCGGGCAGGAGGCTGAGGTCCATCAGGACCAAGACCTCATGACACATGAACAGTTTCTTCCCTTCCACAGTCGGGCTCATTAACAGAGCCCGGGTCCTCCACTAACTCTGTCATCCTCAGGACAATTTCCTACTGGTCACTCCCCCGCACATCCCTTCTAATTCACTCGACACTTTTACAATACACTTACATCTCACTTGTTTATAGTCCTGTTATCTGTTCGTTTGTGCACTTTATTATTTAATATTTCACTTCATTTTATATTTCACTTTATTTTATATATTTTTCTGTACATTTTAATATGTTTCTACTTTGCACTGTGTTGATTGTTGTTAATTGTTAAATGTTATGCACCTCCCGTCATTTCCTCGTATGTTCAACATACCATGGCAATAAACGATTCTGATTCAGATTCTGATTCACTTGTGATCGGATCACCTGAGACGCAACATAAAGCCAGGTCTGAACAGGCCCTTAGTTTGCCCTCCACAGGTCATTGTGATGTGTTGTGTGTTATGAGTGTGATAAAACATGACTGTTTTCGTGATGCTGCAGAGATACATAGTTTGGTTGATCTTACCCAAAAGGTTCAGGGCTTAAATGTTACCACTGTGAATTGCATAGTCCATTTTTTGATTTATGGATGGTTATGCTTTCACTACCCTATCTGGATTTTGTTTTAATGAAGTCCCCAATCATGTTTTTAAATGTAGAGGTACAGAGGATCAGTGACTTAGTACGGAGTTATATAACTGTAACGTGTACGTGGGTGTTGAAACTAATAATGTCAGTAAATCATGCTCTTATTGTGCAAATCTGTTAATGGATTCAACTTTACCTCCTTTAGTTCAGGACAGTCTGGAGTCCCTGAGCAGCTCACTCTGCCTTTGGTGACAGAAATAATATTGACAGGATAAGACGAGACCTGCTGATCAGAGATTAAAAATTCTACCAAAAGAAAGGGAAGAAAACAACATTGTGAACATCTTAAAGTATTGTACAATCCAATTGAACAAAATAAACAATCTCATTGAATTTAAAACAAAGATTGAACATTATCATGTTCCCTGAGATAGTATGTGTTGCAGGCCTATTGCAGTGGATGGAATTATATTGTACAGGACTTTATTATTATTATTATTATTGTTCAGCTCCTGTGTATGAAGTACATTAAAGTACAATAAGGGACACTTGTCAAAATGTATCATGACTGACCCTTGTTTGGAAGATTTGGAAAGATATGGAAAATATTAAAGAAGATGTGGAATATTCAGCTAAACTTACAGTATGATCCTTTCAAATTGTATTTAGTCTCACATTTAGTGAAGACAACTGTAAATGTATTCAGAACTGCTCAATTAGTACATGAGTGATGATTTAATTTACAAGTGAACTGTTAAAAGTTGTGAAATTAATTTGGCGATTAGGCTTCAATCACAATTTGGAATTGTCCCATATCACTGACTATATGTGACTTTGCGAATCAGGTAAGGTAGCTGCAGGTACTGTACATCACACAGGGATACATTTTTCATTACCAGTGCTCTTCTGCAAAGCGACTGCTGGAGTATCTGTTTCTGCACCCTGGGGAGCACTGTTTTGCTCTGCAACTTTCATAGATGACTTGGCTCGGTCCTTCTGGGGAATAGGAGCACAGAGACACCCTTTGGAGAAGCTCCCTGCTTCCTCTGTGATTTTAAGGAGTTGTGTGAAGATCAAAGCCTCTGTCCCAGTCCCCGTAGTCTCCACTGTTTAGGGGGGAAAGTCAGGGGTGCTGGGAAATTGATGACCCCAGGGGATCCTCCAAACAAGTGAACTGAGGCTCTCAGAAACATACTGTAAGGTACATCTGTAGTCCTGCCTTCTGTGGGTGTGTTGTTGTACAAGGGAACTAGTGTCAAATTCACATGCTATACCCTAAATAAGTGTGTGTGTGTGTGTGTGTGTGTGTGTGTCTGTCTGTGTGTGTGTGTGTGGGTGTGCTTGGGGCAAGGTGTAGAAAGGTCAGTAAGGGATAACAAGTATTAGGGAGCTTTGCTTTGTTTTTGACTACATGTAGAAGTTGATCATTAGTTGAAAACTGGAATTCATCAACCTCCAGCATGTCCCCAGTGAGGAGGCCTGTGAAGTTCATCTTAATGAACACCCCCCCTCCCCCCCACACACACACACACACCAATCATGCTGTACAGCTTTTTGCTTTTCACAGGGATGGGCAGTATGTAGGCCCACATCATGCATGGCAGGAAATGTTGCACTGTTGGTTATTGATTCTGTGTTGCTTAACAATTCCACAAGTAGCCCAGAGTGCTGATCCCTCTTACCTTGATAGGTGTGTTAATACCATCTGCATGGTGGGTAACCCCTACCGACAGTGAGGAGCGCACAGACCCCCCCCCCCCCCCTCCTCTCCCAGGGAGTATTGAGGGGGAGGACCAGCCTTGCTAATTAATAATTCACCCCAGGCCAGACTTTCTCCCCAGTGGTTCCACGTGATTACACCAAGCAGCCAGGAGTCAAGGTTAGTGGTAATGATAGAACGGCACACCAACAATAACTAGCCCAGGATTGGCCTTCCCACTGGTGGATAGGAAGGAGTCAGAGACGAGCAGAGAATGAAGCCTTCGGTGGAGCGCACAGAGAGGGAGGTTTAAGGGTGTGTGTGTGTGTATGTGTGTGTGTGTGGGGGGGGGGGGGGGGGGGGGTTCAGGAGTGCTGCATAAGGGCCTTTGCAGGGTTTTTTAGATAGGCCCTCTCAGAAGTATGGTGTAAAATTAATGCAGAGGTCTTGGAGAGTAAATATTGAATAAGTGCAGCTCAATGGAGTTGAAAATCAAAAGCGTCTCCTCGGGAGCTGTTGGCCTCCGAAAACCATGTGCTGGTTTGCTGACCTCTGCATTAGCATTACTTTAACAGAGGAGATGGGAGGTATGTTAGGAGAGCAGAGGAGGAGGTGGCTAGGCGGAGGGCATGCGGCGAGCACTAAGAGAAGAGCAAATTCTGCAAGGCTGGGGTCCTTCTACTCTGCCAGATCCTTGCCATGCACTCGCATAGAACAGTATAAGGATGAGGATGAGGAGGAGAATGAGGGGTTACTAGCGGCCAGCAGCCATCAGGAGTGCCAAGGCCTGAGGCCCCGACTAGCAGGCTCACTGAGTAAAACCTTGACTCTGTATACTAACACAGCCCACACTCTGGATGGGAGACCTGACCCAAGACAGATTTTTGGCAGAGTACTGGTTTTAGACGAAGAGAGCTTGGCCAACTTTTAACCCTGGGCATGTAGCTTTTAACTTTGGATACCGGGCTGTTAAAGATCTCAAAGAGCATGTTGTTCCCGCTCACATTTCACAACGTCTGTCATGATCGATTACAAAACAAGTACTAAACTATGGATGTCCAGGAGGCAAGTTCTGCCTCAAAATGATCACAGCCATTTCTAGGTTTTAAGTTTTCCACTTCTAATTTCATGTTGTGTTTTTATTTACCATAGTCCTTTTAAAACTAAAAGTGATTCTACCTTTTATGCAGTGGTGGGCTGTCAGGGCCAGCAAATCCTTCTCTGCTGGCCTAGACAGAATCACAAAGTTATAGCTATTTTATAATTTAATAACTTTTCATGTATTCTAATTATTTTTCCCATTAGCAGGGATTATGGTCTGGCGAAATGGGCCGTGGCGGTTGCTTTAGCCCTGTTTGAATCAGTAGGGAACAGCTTCCTAAATGCGGCGGGGAGAGTTTTTAGCATGTGTGCTGCTGTTGGTTTTCCTGCTAAACTAGTTTACCGTAGCAAGTAGAATGTTGTTCTTCCGTGGTGCGGGTGTCAGACAGCACGTTGCCTGTTACGTCGGGTGGGTTGCCATGTTGAGCGCAGTGGCTCCACCGAGAGAACATTATATTTCACACAATTTAAGCTTCTGCATTTTCCAAATGCAATAGTATTATTCAAACGTATTGTTCGGTTTGTAATACGTACCAAACCGTGAGCTTCCTACCAAACGGTTCATTATGAATATGTGTATTGTTACACTCCTAGAAACAAATAATAACCCGTAGCTGTGGCGTCATAATGATGTTATTAGGAGGTGGTTCAACTGTAGTAGGACAGCACTGAAGGCCCAGGTATAAAACATACGGCCTGCCACTGCTTTTATGTAGATGGTGTTCAGGGCTCAACAAAGAGATGCTGATGAAATCGAATGAGGAAGGTAAGATAAAACAGATATGACCTTATTGATCCTCAGTGTTACAGCAATGCAAGAAATGGACACATTTCAACCAATATGTAATACACAATATGCTGGACCATCTTATTTGTAGTTGTGTGGAAAAGCAGTTTTGAATAAGTTGAAATCCAGCAGTTTCCTTCAAGGGATGTTTAGGGTTGCTTGCGGAAGTTGCTCACCGAATGACTGGGCAGTGCACAAGGTGTGACAGAACACATGAACATTAATCCTAGCAGAGGATGGAACATACGCTGAACGCTTCCTTGATACTGCAATGATCTTTTGAGCTTCCTTCCTGACCCGAGAGCCCCCGGTGGGGGGCTTTCAGAGAAAAGTTTAGCGTACAGCGTGTCGTACAAAGCACTTTTCAGAAACGAATATAATGATGTTACACACATGTTACATACTCAGCTAAAAAAAAAGTCTGGGCAACATAACCATTTTACACACTGCACACACAATTATACACAAACTAATACAATGAACTCGAAGATGTACTAAAATATCACGTATTTTTCGCCAGGACACAGCGAGCAATGTACTCCGTTTTCAGATACCAACACAAAGCGAACGGCTATCATGGCCGACCCATAGATTAGAAAGCACGAGGTTTCGACACAGTGAGTCCAGTGATATCTTCAAAATGTCTCTCCTTAAGTTACAGCCAACAAGCCCCACAAAAGCATACAGCCACACAGCAAAAAATTTGAAACGCATCGTACCTTGAGGTGATTTTCTGGAAGAAAACGCTGGAAATTGACGATAATCCGCTTCAGACATGTGCTCGCCTTGTCTCTGTCTTTGTCTGTGAAGAAATGGAGCCGCTGGGTGCGACGAGTGGTCGTCATCTTACTGTTTGGTAAATCATTTTACGTTCGGGGGTGGCGCGGCACGGTTTTGGATTTTTAGTGGCTAGAAATTCTGTCAATCAACTCAAGGAAAGCCCTACTGCAATCCTGAGGTTTTTCCGGATCAAACGAGGTGTCGCATGCTGAAATCCGCCAATCATAGGCTTAGAAAGGGCTGTGTATTACGATAGATTGAACACTATTAGTGATAAAACAATGAAATATATAGTTATATAGTATATAAAATTAGAATTGAGCAGCTGCAACAGCTGGTTCCAAAATGAGAATTTGACGTGACCTCTCGTACAGAAACCTCTATAACTTTGGCCTGCTTCACTTTATCAAAGCCAATTCTTTTTTGTTAGACTACTGACATGTTGTGCTATAATTTGGGAGAGTTTAGGTTTTTATCTGCATTATTTCAAATAAAGAATATCAATAAAAGTGCTTTTTTTTTCCAGGTGAACCTGAACATTTTCAATTTGAGCTGTGTGCCATCTTCATTTGGTATTAACCAGTAAAATATAGACTGATATTTACACATCTGAGCAAAACTCACAAGTGTTTCTGTTATTATAACATCAAAATTATTCAAATAGACCTTGTAGTTAGAGATCTACACTCTCTTTAGTATGGGTATGCAATTTTTGAGCAGAGGCCTAAAAATAGGGCTAGGGTCCAATCAGACCACAAGAGTAAATTATCCAGTTTAACACCCAGTAATTTGGTGTTAGTGACTTGCTTGACTGAATGCAAGAACATTTGTTTTACCAATTATAATACATTTAGTTTTGGCAATGTTCAGTGCTTGTTTGTTCATTGTTCATGTAGTGAAAAATAATCACTGTGTTCTGCTAGAAAGATAACTATATATATATAATGCCCTGAAGTATACATATTGATAATGGAAGTTCCATTGACTTGTGGGTGCATGATACAATACAACAAATGTCGTAGTTTGAGTGCTTGTCGTGGTGATAAGCAAGACTTAAGAGTGTCATGCTAGTGACTCTGTGAGGCTACATTTCTTTCAGCTAATTGCCTAAATGAGCATGCTAACATGCTCAAAATGAAAATTCCAACAAACATCTGATATTTAGCAGGTTACTTTTAACCCTGTTCATCATCTTAGTTTAGCATACCTAGTTTAATGTTGGCATACTAACATTTGCTAATAAGCACAAAGCCCTACTAAGACTAATGTCATTAGTTTGCAGATCCTTGGTCAAAACCTAAAGTATTGAACAAATTATTTCTAAGTTATGATGGCGCTAAATGAAGTCATAGGATCAAGAAAGGATGTGAGACTGACAGAAACATCACTGTAGGACATGAGCATAGAACGACATTCAATCAAATTATTTTGAGAACCAGTGTGTGTGGAGAAATGATCCCGATGGTGGTGCTAAAGGCAAACGTAGGAAGTCACTAAAAACAATAGTATTGAGTACATCAAATATCAACAGCAAGAATTGTATTTTGCAACAGACAGTTGGTGCATTCTGGAGAACCTGCCACTGGCATAGTAATTGCAACTTTGGTCAGAAAACTAAAAGCATATGGGTGCTTGTCCTAACTTCATTGACCAGGTAAATGGGGGCTCGTTCTAACTTGATTTACCAGGTAACATATTTACATTTGTGTAGTGAAGTTAAATCTGCTGGTTGTGTTTGGTTTGACAAGTAGAGACTGATTTCAGGATCAGTCTGCAACCTTGCGCAATCATCGTGTGTCTTTATCAGAGAGAATCGTTGTTGATGGGGAAAAAGAGAAGTGGGAGTGGTTCAACTTCCCTATAACCCTTTTTTCTCATCAATGTCCTCCAGGTGGGATGACACAGCTGTTTGGCTGGTGATTGAAGGGAGGGGCTGACACTGGTGGTATGTTAAATCATCTGAGACTGGTAGGGTTATGGTTAGGGTTTGATAGAAGATCAGAAAAAGTTAATATGGATCTAATTGTACCAACGATTTGTAACGGTGGTGAAAGGCACTGACAAATAGCTGACAGGGGCATCAGATCAGAAAACACTTGTATGGGTTTAGAGCATTAGCTGATCTGGACTCAAGCCAAAGCTTGATCCAGTATCACATATTCCTGTTAGAGGGGGAAAACGATTAGAAATTAAGCGGTCTTGTAATTGTCTCTCGACCAAAGTTTTGGGTGGAAGGAACAAACAACCAATATCCTTAATCCCACTGCCACATAGGGTCTTTGTTTCTAGCTTTTGCTTAGTGATAGTTTCAACAAATATGTTTTATTCAATTTATTTAAACAATTTGAACTAAGTTCTGTTGCCATTGCTTATGAATAAAACTAAATGCACTTTTACCAAACTTTTTCAGATGTCGCTGCTCCCTCTTAAGTGCTGAATGAGCCATAAGGAGAACTTGCAGACTGGTTGTCCTATTAGCGGTCATGGGGAGTATACTGATCAGGTCGCCACATCCTTTCTCCTAAAAGGGAAGAATGTCAAGCAAATCATTTCAATTATTTGAACGCCTGTGGATTTGCACTATAAAGAGCAGCATGTACAGCGTGGCTATGAGTTTCATCAACATGGAGGGTGGTCCTTATCCAGTACTGGTCGTTTAACTCGTGCTCAGTAGCAGCCATGTTTTTAATCCACCCAGGAAGGGTAGGGCCTTTAAAACAGATGAAAGACAAGATATGCAGGAGTGTTTAAAATTGCATGTCAGATTTATAGACTAAGGCCTTTTCTTTCATGTATTAATAAGCCCAGTGAACATCTGAGCTGAGAGATTATGGACAGAAATCAGCCTAAATATGAATAAGTCAGCTTGTGTTAATGTGATTTAGATCTCTGCTTTTCATCTTCCTAAGTGTCAAAGCAGGAGAGAGGGAGTCATTATAGGGATCGGCTGATGAGGCCCTTGCAAATTCCAACAAACCACCTCCCTAGTTTCTGCTATGGGGTTCCGAGCAAGGCATTGGAAAGAATGATTTTTTGTTTTCTGCAAAAATTCTGTTGATTGCATGCTGTACGCAGGGGGGATTTAATTAGAAAGTTCAGAGCAGCAGTTGTGAGCACAGAACAGGTTAAAACAACAGTTGTTTTAGTCTTTATTAAACCAGAGAGGAAGGTATTTTCTGAATATGAAAAGTTGTTTTCAGCCCCTCTCTGTTTCACAAAGTCCCTCTGGGAGCTGCCCTGGAACTCCTGCAGTCTTCTGTTATTGGACACTGGGAGCTGAATAATATCCACGGCACAGTCTGGTGATTACTGTTAAACTGTTAAACCATATGATGCAAAACTACAATTCATCTTCCCAGTTTTCATTATTCAAAACTAAAATGACTTTAAATGTACATGATGATACCAATGTGTAAAATTCTCTCTTTTTGCAATATTGAAAACCTGTGTTTTTTTTCTCTCTTGAGCTGTAGTGGAAGGAGTAACACAAGTTGTGCCTTTGGAGATAGACACTTACTTTATCTAATGAAGGATTATTACATTATATTGTTTTACATTATGGGTTTGATAATAAATATTCAGAGAATGAAACATTACATATGTTTTTGTGTCTTGACAATAGCCAGGAAAACTTGATGAAGAAAGCCAGTGCAGACTTTAGCAAAAATTAGTTCAAGACAAGAGAAAAGTAGGGCGGAGACTTTTTCGCTCCACCCTACCAGGACGGCAGCCTCAACTGTGGATCCTGAATTTCTGGATGATGGGCAATGGACTGATTAATATTGTGTCTAATTGGTGAGGATGGTGGGTGGCTGGCTGTTGGGTGGTGTATGTCTGTGTGTTGGTGGGGTGTTGTCAGACTGCCCCAACAGTGCCTGGAGCGCCCTGTCCCAACCCCAGCTTACCCTAACTCTGTGATATCCCCACCAGGTCCCACAGGGAGGCTTCTGCTGGTGAAAATCAGCGGAGATGGAGCTTTTCAGGGGACACAATGTGAACTGCAGAGCTCCTGTGGTTTTAAATAGAGTGAGTGCCCCCGGCTCAATTACTGTCTATGGAAAGTGAAGGAGCCATAATTGAATGTGACACAAGCCAGCTGTGTGCACTTGGCTGTGGCAGCGCCTCTCGCAGTCAGAACGTAGCTCTGACAGCGATCTGCCGCAATGTGCACACACCAACAACATGGATGTGCAACCAAATTGGTGGAGACGTCATTAAAGCAGCACTAAGCAGATTTTTCTTTATGTGAAAACACACCTGTCCTCTCAACCTGAGACAATAGCTGAAACAGCAGCAGAGGCAAGGCAAGTTTATTTGTATAGCACATTTCAACAACAAGGCAATTCAAAGTGCTTCACATGAAACCATTAAAAACATCAAAACATCAGGCAAAAGAAAAGGAGATTTTAAAACAATTAAGAACATTCATTTAAACACTAAAAAGCAGCATAAGAAATAAAATACAGTAGTACTAAAATGCAGAAATTGATTAATATCCTTGAATCTAGTTCAATTAAAGGCAGCATCAAACAGAAAAGTCTTGATTTAAAGGAGCCAAGGGTCTCAGCAGACCTGCATGTTTCTGGGGCTTTGTTCCAGATATCTGGAGCAGAAAACCTGAACGCTGCTTCTCCATGTTTAGTTGTGACTCTGGGAACAGAAAGTAGACCAGTCCCAGACCTAAGGGGTCGGGATGGTTCATAAGGTAGATCAGAGATGTATATTTTGGCCGTAAACCATTCAGTGCTTTATAAACAGGATTTTAAAGTACTTTGTAGGACAGGAAGCCAGTGTAAAGACCTCAGAACTGGAGTGATCTACTTTCTTGGTCTTAGTGAGGACTCCAGCTGCAGCGTTCTGAATCAGCTGCAGCTTTCTAATTGACTTTTTACAGAGACCTGTAAACACACCATTGCAGTAATCGAGTCTACTGAAGACGAATGCATGGACAAGTTTTTCCAAATCCTGTTGAGACATAAATCCTCTAATCCTTGATATATTCTTCAGGTGATAGGAGGCTGATGTTGTAATTGTCTTGATATGGCTGTTCAGGTTGAGGTCTGAATCCATAACTACACCTAGATTTCTGGCTTGGTTTGTGGTTTTTAACATCAGTGATTGAAGCTGAGCGCTGACTTTCAATCGTTCGTCCTTGGTACCAAAAACAATGACTTCTGTTTTATCTTTGTTTAATTGAAGAAAGTTCTGGCACATCCAGTTGTTGATTTGTCCAATGCATTTACCCAGCACTTGTATGGGATTATAGTCCCCTGCTGATATAGTTATGTAGATTTGTGTGTCGTCTGCATAATTATGATAACACACTTTGTTGTTTTCCATAATCTGAGCTGGTGGAAGCATGTAGATGTTGAACAGAAGAGGCCCCAGTATTGAACCTTGGGGAACACCACATGTCACTTTAGTCAGCTCTGATGTGTAATTAGCTACAGACACAAAGTATTCTCGGTTCTTCAAGTAGGATTCAAACCAGTTAAGTGTTGTGCCAGAGAGTCCCACCCAGATTTTTAGTCTGTCTAGTAGTATGTCATGGTCGACCGTGTCGAATGCAGCACTGAGATCCAGTAATACTAAGACTGAAATTCTGCCATTGAGTGGATGTCATTGAAAACCTTAACAAGAGCAGTTTCAGTGCTGTGGTGCTGTCCAAAGCCTGACTGGAAGACATCAAAACATTATTTACGGCAAAGAAGTTGTTCAGCTGTTGAAAAAACGCTTTTTCAATTATTTTACTTAAAAATGGGAGGTTTGATATTGGCCTATAATTTTTCATTGTTGCGGAGTCTAAATTAGTCTTCTTTAGGAGTGGTTTAATAACTTCAGTTCTTAGGGCTTGTGGGAAGACACCTGAGAGAAGGGATGTGTTTATAATTTGTAAAAGATCAGTGGTCATGCAGTTTGAAATATTTTTGAAAAAGTGTGTTGGTAGAATATCCAAGCAGCAGGAGGATGACTTCAGATGTTGTATAATGTCTTCTAGGCTTCTAAGGTTGATTGAATGAAATTGTGTCATGATATTTGAACGGATGTTATTCAGAGATGGGGACAACACATATCCTTGGAGGCACATTGATTGGATGCCCAGGTGGATTGGAGCTCAGCAGCTACTGACACTGGAGGGTTTGTTAGTCGGTCGACGGTAGCAAATAAGGCGCGTGTATTGTTATTCTTTTTGGTTATGATGTCAGAGAAGGACTGCTTGCATTTCTAAGTTCCAAATTATAATTGCGAAGTCTCTCTTTATAGATGTCACAGTGAACCTGGAGATTTGTTTTTCGCCCACCTGCATCAGTCACAGTAACCTTGGAAATGTTGAGACCTTTGGTGATGATTAGGTCCAGAGTGTGCTCCCTGTTGTGGGTGGGTCCTGTCACATGCTGAGTAAGATCATAGTTATCAAGGACACCACATAGTTCTATAGACACTCTGTCCTGGGGATTATCAACATGGATATTAAAATCGTAACACGGTCAAAATGAATACAGATTATAGACAGCAGTTCAGTAAACTCATCAGAGAAGGTTGCACAGTATTTAGGTGGTCTGTAAATGTTCAGGAATAAAGCTTGAGTGGAATTCAGAGCCACATATTCAAAAGAAGTCAAATGACCAAAGGGCATCTGCTTGCATTGAAGAGAATCATTAAATAAAATAGCAACTCCACCTCCTTTCTTATGCGCTCTTGTTTCACTCATGAAACTGAAGTTGTGAGGTGTTGATTCAATATGAACAGCTGCACTGTGATCCTGGTCTAAGCAAGTTCCAGTTAAAAACAAAAAGTCCAGTTTGTGCCCAACAATAAAATCAATGTTAAAAATGTTTTTCCTGACAGAGACCTGACATTTAATAAAGCTAAGTTGAATGTGTTTAAAGCTTTATTTGCCCAATTTATTTGGACAGGCTGACGAGGAATGAATGTTAAGTTTGATAAGTTTGCAGATTGACTATTGTTTCTTCGCAGCCTCACCTTTCTGTTTCTATAAACTATCAGGACAGGAATTGAGAAGGTTAGCTGCACACAGGGCCCCGACCTTTCCTGGAGAGAATCCTTGGTGTCATTAGCTTTGTAGCCTGGACCCAGAAGATATCAATTATTGCCTTTATGGCTGTGGAGCCGTGATGGAAGTGGGGGAGGGGCCGTGCACTCTAACTTCACCGTGTCAAAACTGGCTGAGGACCTAGAGACAGTGGCGAAGATGGATCTGGATGCGGAGGTGGAACTGTACGTCGAGGAGGGATTATAGGAGAGAAAATGTGAGTGTGGCCGGGAGTGAGTTGGGTTCCAGCAGTGACCAGCTCTTACATGTTGTCAGTGAACTCCAGGTGAGGGGAGGATGGGGAGGGGGGGGGGAGTGTGAATAGAGAGGAGGGGGACCAGGATGGGGGTGGAAGTAGGTGCTGGAGAGGGAGGTAAAGACTCCTCTTCTCAGAGGGGGGGAGAAAGTAGGTGATCAGAGGCGGTCCCTGATGATGCCCAGTCATTAGCTTTCCCTGCTCTCAGTTCTTACCCTGCTTTGAGAAGATAGCTGCTTATTCAGGTCATCAGATGGAGAGTTAGGATCCTGCGACAATGGAGCAAATCTATTTTGAAGTTGTAGGCTTGGTTGTTGTGGAGGTTTTTTGCTGGTTTTGCTTTTCTCAGCTGTCCTTGGCTTTGTCTGGCTGAGTGCGGGGTTGAGGAGGAGTCCTGCCTGCGTGGTAGTGCCGGCCAGTCAGTCGCATCACAAATCTCAGGGCGCTGGGTTCTGCCTGTTAGTCGTCCTCCCACATCCTGAGGGTATGATTTTCTCTTCGGCTTTGCACCGAGAGAGTTCCAGGGAGGACTACCATTTGAAGATTCATTATCTGCTTTCTCCTCCTGTTTGTTGGTAGGCCTGGTGGTGCTAGTTAGCTGTGTCTTTGCTTGTGTTTGTCCAATGTTTTGAGTTCATGGTAAAGTGGGTATCATTCCCACACAGTCCACGTTTACTTCTAGTCGGTGGATTTTTGTTTCCAAGACTGCAATCTTCCGCAGGAGTTTGTGGTAGTCGTCTGTGGAGAAGGTAGGCAACTTGCTGCTACTTAGCTTTAGCTTAGCTGCTAATTAACATTAGCTAACAACCCAAATAGCTCAACAACTTTCTGGATTCGTCTTCACTCAAACGTTGAAGAGTGTTATATGTGATATATCTGGCAATTTGAATAGATTTCAAATACGTTGTAAGTCTACTTTAACTGCCTACTACGACACCACTCGCAAAACATGCGCATGCAACTGGTCCAGGGTGTACCCTGCCTTTGCCCAATGTCAGCTGGTAACAGATGATGGATGGATGATTGTATTTGCTACCCTCAAGCAGCAACGCAAGTCAAAGCAGCTGAACTTACGAAAGCAACGCAGCTAGCGAAGCTTGTCGATTTTATTCTATTTTGTCCAGAGCAAACAAGAATCAGTGACTGTACACAAACTGGTGGAATAAGCTTATGAAATTAGAAAGTTGGTCCGTCTGTGTCTACATCGGATGCATTCAGGCACAATACTGTGTGTAGGTCATCTGCATCTTCAGCCCTGTCTTCTAAAAATATTGATATGTTCCCATATATTGAAACCGTTTTATGAATTATGTTTCGAGGTAAACATATTTTGTCATGGATGAAGTTTGCTTTTGACGTATCACAAATACGTTTCAAATGAGTCTACAGAAACCTAGGAAGGAGGAGGCCGTGTTAAAAAAAACACAGGGCTTTCACCCAGGAGACTGCTGCCCATGTCTCATGTGAAATAAGTACTATTGTTGCCTTAGCATAACCAAAAACGTTGCATTTTTGTTTAGTTTTGGTTTTCTTGTTATTTAAAGCCTAAATATGATTTGTTTTGTTGTTACTATACCTAACAAACTAGTTTTGTCGCATTAACTATACGCTTCAAACTATTTCAAATTTCAGGAGTAAGACATTTCAAAGTAATTGAGATTACATTACTTTGTAGGAGAGGTGGCACAGTCAGAGACCAATGAGTATATATATATATATATATATATATATATATGTAGTAGTGTGTATATATACTAAGTGTAATAAATGCATCGGTCACAATGCCTTTTGTGTCAAGAACCATTAAAATGTTTTCCTCTGTATGGTAAGAAGATAAAAGTAACTCCCTCTCTCAATCAAGACTGCTCACATCACCCAAAGCATGATGGGAGCCCTGGTGGATAATGTCAAATATATTCACCCACAGGAAAAGGAAATAAGAGTGGTTGAACTTTTTTTGACACACCTTACCCTCACTATGTTCCATCCAACAGATATCATCAGAAAATGAAATAATGGAGAAATGACACTGTGATATGCTGTTTTCTTGTAGTTTAAAGCATCATGAAACTCTTGCATGAGAAGAATGGGTGGACTCTGTGTAAGTAGGCAGGTGTATTTCTGAGTGTGTGTGTGTGTGTGTGTGTGTGTGTGTGTGTGTGTGTGTGTGTGTGTGTGTGCGTGCGTGCGTGTGTGCATGTGTGTGTGCATGTACTGTATGTGACTGCTCTCACTGCGGCAGGTGTCTGTCTGACAGGCGTGTGATGAGTTGAGCCCTGCATTGAGCCCGTCTAAGCCCAGTGACTGGGCTCCCTTTCTATCACAGTAAGCTGCCCTGGGCCTGCTGGGCTGATTCTGAGTCCCCCCCTCAACCCTCTACCTTTGACTGCACCAGTCGCTAGAATATCAATGACTCAATGTCCCTCACTTCTCACCGCTCCCTGCCATCTATGCATATTTGATGCTCGGTCCTCTGATCTAAATTGCACTGGCGATACCCTCTCTAACCTGTATAGAATACAGGTTTCCCTTTTAGTGAACCAGATTGTGGTTCTGAAACCCACAACTAAACTCCAAAGGGAAATACAACATGGGTTCATAGTTTTGACCATCTATCTGTAATAATAATATTGTTGTCACGAATTCCCCTTCATATTAGTTTGTTTTCATCCTGTCTGCTTGTTTTATTAACTCTCCTGTCATTTCAGATCCCACCATTCACCTCTGATTCCCCTCACCTGGTCCTCCACACCCATCTCACCTGCAGCCCATTCCCTCATTAGCCCTCTCTATTTAGGTCCCCTCACTTGCACTTGCTCCCTGCCAGATTGTCTTGTGTGTTAGTGCCAAGTTCTCCAGCGTATCTTTATATTGTTCTTGATCTGCCTGTTCCGACCCTGTCTGCCTGTTTTTGACCTTGGATTTTTGCCTGCCCCTTATTGGATTTGTTTGCCTGTTCGGACTGACCTCCTGGTTTTGACCCTGCCTGAAAACAAGTAAAAAAACTAACTTGTATTTCTTGTCTCCGAGTTCTGCTTTTGGGTTCAAGTATCTGTAATCCTTACAATTGTACTGGCCAAGTTCTAGGAATGCGGTCTTGTCACTAAGAAAAAGTCTGATGGGGCAAGGAACACAAGCAAACAGACCCCCAGACAGGTTAGTGAAACATAGGCAAACAGCATGTTGTTCATACACAAGCTAGACATCGTAAGAAAGGCTCGGCCAACCGCACAGCTAGCGGCCCTAAACCAGCCAGGGAAAGGATTTGTGCAAACGGTATTCCTGGCTAACAGCATCAGAGAAGCGTTGCAAATCTTATGGCTGGGAATGCGATTTATTTGCAACTGAGCATCTTGGTGTTTGGAGCTACGCTGGATTTGCAAACCTGAGTTGGCTAACTAAGGCAGCAACAAGACACCATAGCACAACAGGACACTTACAAGCTACGGTGCTTTTGAAAACTTTTGGAGAGACCCGAGTGGATCTATAACTCAACAAACACATTCTCAGGAGGACCTCTGGCTGGAACTGAACCGCACCGATGTTCTGTAAAAACCGCGTATTAAACTCTTTATAATCAAAGAAAGGAGGATGGACTTTGTCTTTAAGTGAACAGCAGCTTTGGTAATGAACTGCTTTGGTTTTTTTTATATCTTCAGTAGCGTTACTACTGAGTTAATTTGTCTATCGTTTTGTTTTTATGATATGGTTAATATTGTTCCCTCTGATGTGAATAATATTTGAATGGCTCGTGCGCGTTGGAATATGTTTTAGTGTTGCTGGATTGATGTGTCATGCTTTGTTGTCATATAAATATATGTGACTGGTTCTTGTTGTTTGTTCTTGTCATTGTGTTAATGACATTGATTTTGACTATATGCATTGTCCGTTAATAACGAAGCATCCCGTCATGCGCGTATTCATGTATCTGCACTCCAGTATTTGTAGCCCTCATAGGTGTTGAGCTTCATGTAACATTTTATTTCACTTGTCAAACATTGCAGTGTTATGTGAATATGCGGTTTTTACACTAAACAAATAACCCTTAGCTGTGGTATCATAAATGAGGTTATTAGGACAGCACTGAAGGCCCAGGTATAAAATACACGGCCCGCCACTGTTACAGATGCCTACAAGTATCTACCTTGTACAATGCATGTGACAAATAAATTGATTGACTAATTGAAGAACTAACCTTGGTATTATTTAATTTATATGTATGCACCTGAGGTGGGCGTGTTTCAGCAACCAGGCTTCATTCGGCCTGCCTCGGCTCCATCCACACTCCTTATACCCCTTTGCCTATTTTTAGAGTTGGGCCACGGCTGGAGCCACCCACTTTCAGCTTCACTTTGGCTCTTCAGAAACCTATGGCTGATGTTTCGGAGTCCATACGTTTATGTTTTATGCAGTCTATGAACAAGAGGAATGATTACAGGAAGCAAAACTTGTTTCCAATTACATATGAGGCCCAATTGTTTTAAAACAGACATGATACATTATGAGCCTGTGAGCCGCATTTAATATAGAAGCAAACAACTATTGTCTATGAAAAGATATAGTGGAGTCTTTGACGAGCTTTTTCTTTCTTTGTTAACACTGCTTTTAGTGCATGTGAGTATCAAGGTGGGACATTCTTTTAAGCCATGTTTTTTGTACACTTGATCACTATATGTGCATGTTTTAATTGATTACTCCGTTTGAGTTTTATTTAGTGTGTGTGTGTGTGTGTGTGTGTGTGTGTGTGTGTCACTGTCTTTGTAGTTTTATGTATGGAGATATCATTGCATGTATTTGTTCTTTTGACATTTCAAATCCATTTGGACTGCGGATCAATGTGATTTAAAAACAGGCTAATTGGACCACACCCCACACAGCTGAAGATGGGCAGGATTGACGGTGCTTTTAAGGGTTGATTTGGGACATGTGCGGGAGAGAAGAAACAGACAAGGAACCACCAGGGAGGAGAGACTGGAGAGACCCACACACCACAAAGTTTGGACCGCAGAGTTAAATGCTGTTTACAGACGGAGCGGCAGAGCGGAAATAAGGCCCGAGACGAGGTACCAGACAGACAGCCGTGGACGAGTCGGACATAACATGGAGGCAGCAAGATTTAGTTCAACACTTGCTGTAAGCTAAGTAAAGAAAAATGACCAAGAGATCGAAACTAGTGTGAGTGAGCCTTAGCTTGTATGTACTCTGTAGCGACAGCAGCAGTTTGAGTGAGGAGGGACAGCAGGACCGTGGTGAGGATCAGAAACCAGAGAAGCCAAACAGGACAACGGCCATGGACCTGACATGAACGTGCCTCACTAGTTAACTCACAGCCACAGCTCTGCACTGCTCTTGTCGTCCCGATCGCTTGTCGTTGGGAAAGCTCAGCACCCATCCTTCGTTTCCCCCTCAGCTAAACACTATTGGCACCGTTTGCTGAAAGCTGCCGGCTCGCTGTCAACCTGTTGAGAGCCGTTACGAGGCAAATTTAATACTCCCAGTCTCATATCTTGCACCTTAAGAATACTGTATCCTGGAAGCAGGTTGATCTCCAAAGTGAAAACCATGTCTGACAGCAGATTTATATGCAACTAATTAACATTTTGTTTCTCAATAGTTAAATCCATACACAAACAGAATGGTAAAAATCCATCCACGTTTTAGAGAACATTTTTTATTTTATTTATTTTTTTTCACAGCTGGCCAAAATGACTGCACAGCTTAATTTTCTTTGTGGTCAAAATTAAGTTGCAGATTTTGTACCATTATGCCTGTATGTAAACCTAAATGTTGAAGTATTCCTTTAAACGTAAAAAGATAATCTCCTTCAGCATCAATATCATGTAATCAGGAATAACATGATGCTTTGACAAAGATACCGCCATCAGGTCACTCAACACTCTTGTGACGTAAAGCAAGTGTTTTAGTAGGCCTCTTTTTACAGAATATATTAACCCCCACCCCCAGCACCCTGTGGTTTTGTAGCTTGCATGCACGGCACAGCATATCTGTTGGAGTGGTCTAACAATAAAAAAAATGCTGCATTCACAACAATATGAACAATAGCAGGGAACAGTGAGCCTTTGAAATGTTTATTCAGCACATTAAAGAGTAATGAGTAGCCCCCTCCAATGACTGAGACCAAATTACTAACATGCTCCCAGTTAAAGGAGGCTCTCTCTCAGGTTTAATGGGTTACTTGGGTAAACATAAACAACGCCATAATGAGCTAAGATCCATATTTTCCTCTTTTTCTGTTGATAAGCAAAAATGCTTCTGGTAAGCAAAATTAGCCCCTCGCATCTTTAGGCAAAAAGATGTACACACTTGCAGTGCAATGCACAATGTCTCCTAGCCAACAATTAGTACTTTTACTGGTTGTCATTCCTTCTCTATCCCCACTTCGTCTTCAGCCCTGTTCCTCAAGTGCTGAGGAGGCGACTGGAGCGTTTGTATCCTTAACCACACAGCTGCCGACGCTCTCATAGTGGCTTGTTTTCACTGCTTCATCAAAAAAAAAAGGGATCACAGCGTTGTCTGCAAAAGACAAGCTTGCAGTGTCATCATATTTACTGCCATGCAAGTGGAGTTTTTGTTCATGCAATCTACATTTTGCTTAGGCAGCCAAAACGCAGCCTCTTCTCCTGGGCAGTGGGTACTATAAGAGGATGGGAGGTAAAATTCCTAGCCTATTAAAAGTGACCGTGTTGTGGACTCGGTGGCAACCATTCAGAGCTTATTTTGAATGTATTTTGTGAGGCGCTGGATATTATAGGTAGCTCCCTGTTCTTATGCCAGGTGCTCGGGGTGAATTGATCTAGATGACATAATTGGGCTCCCCCCATACAAGGTAGTGGCTGAATCTTTACCTGCATGAAGTGGATGATTAGTTCTTTGCTGCACAGGGACGGTTGGCATCTCGACTCACAGCCAGAGCCTGATTGAAGAGGCTCAGATCTGGAATCAGTAGCAGTGGGAGAAAAGGCCTTGAGCTAATAGAGCATCACTGGAGCCACTTCAGATCCTCAACCAATTTACCATATTAAGTCGCTTAGTCACATCTTCCCCGTAATTCATTCACTGCTAATGCCCCGATGCTGTTTGGGAATTAAGGTTAATCATCTCTGTATTCATCAAAGCTGAGAGGGCAATTACTGCATGGAGTGCAGGGGTGGCTCTGGCTGGAGAGCCACAGCTTAGTTTTTGTCATCACACACTGTGGACGTTGTAATTGCATCATAATAAAGTGCAATTAGTTAATGAATGGAAGCATATGCTGCTAATGACAAACCGTAATCTAGCTGCGTCTTTGCCCCTGTGCATGTTCCCCCCTCTGCAGCGACACTCACCCTGTGAGCCGGGGAGGTGCTCATGTGCTTTTGTGGGGTTCAGCGGGCTCAGAAGCTTTTAGCAGTGTGAGTACCTTCCAGAGTGTGATGTGTGAATATCAATCAATCATAATCGGTAGTATACCTAAAATAACTGTTACATGATAGCTGTGTCCAAGTTGCATACTTGAAGACTGTATACTTTACCCACCACCTCATTCCAAGTATCCTTTTTTGCATTCAATTATTCATTGCAATTATATTGACTGCTTTTTTTTCTAAAACCACTTTACAGTTACTTTAGGTTTTGTGTATAAATTAGTATACTTAATATTTAAGAGGGGCATTGAAGGACACTAGCCTGAAAGGTTTTTGGAAAAATCATTTCAGTTTTGAGCCATTTGTGATTTTCTTTAGTTTAGTCTCATACAAAAATAATCTGTTTCAATCATCACTTCTAAACCAATAGAAGTTCGGGATGTTTCTGGGCGTCATCTTCCACAAAGACAAGATGCCGGATTGATAGCACACATCAGAGAAAGCTATGGAAATGACAGAAACATAGCAGAACAGAATTATATTGATGCAAAATGCCAAGTGGACAATGCTCTTTCTTAACCCAAATCCAGGTTGGCTTGCGCCCACTGGAGGAGGAGGAGGAGACAATTTTGTATGTGGTTTGCAAATCATAGTAATTTCAATGACTTAGACTTAAAGGGTCAGTTCACCCAAATTACAAATAATTTTTATAGAGACTTCAGTATTTCTTTACTGAAAAGTATTATTTCCAATAAAAGCTTTTCATTATACAACATTGGTGGTGACCAAAATCCCAGGGGCAGATACATCAACACTTGGACAAATGAAACCAAAGCTATTTATGTAGATACATGGCACCAGAGGTAATTAGAAAAAATATATTTTTCATAATTTTGTGTCTTTGTCCAACATTGACCATTTGAGTTTCTCTCCATATATTTCAAAATACGAAATAAAGATCTCAAATGACAGCCTAAAAATGATCGTATGATTCATAATTAAAATGTCTGGCTTTGGGGGATAAAGTTATTAATTACAATGCTCATTGAAACCTCACCTACTTTGCTGTGATTGTCAAGCCAGTGAGCATCAACTTGAGAATGGTTTACACAGTCACACGCAGAGGTTGTTGTGGTCACGGGGACACGCTGGACAAGCGTTCCTTTAACTGGGCTGCTCTAATCAGTGTTGATGGAGTGTGAGGAGGGATGCTAATCTGGGTCATTGCATATGTAAATGCAAGCTGGGATCTTCGCAGTGCCAAAACACATCAGCCAGGGTGTCTGAGTGTCACCCAACATTAACTCCAACACGGCGTGTGGAGACGGCCGATAAACACACCCCACAGTAGGCTGTCCGCTGACGGGGGGGATTAGTATGATCACCAGCCGTGTCAATATCACTCTTCCCAAGTGTCTCAGTGGCTTACAGTCTCAGCATGCAATGCACCTACACACACTATCCAAATGAACTTTGGGAGGGCTTTAAAGGGTTGAATCTTTCAAATTGCTTAAAAGCATACTTTCACACACCTTGTAGTACCTATTCAGTAAGATTTATTTGTTCAGGGTTTGATCTGTGTCTCTTAAATTTCTGCCCCCAACGTAATAATTGAGGTTTGAAAAATGAAAGAGCAACACTTGTTCACAGAGTTGTGATGATTGACAATTCTGTTTCCTTCAAAGTAGTCAGAGAGCCATCAAGACGTCATGTCCATTTTATAACTTCACGTGTGCTACTTCTGTAGTCAAGCAGCGTGGTAGTGCCAGCCATCAGTGAATGTGCGTGTAAAGCGCTTTGAGTCCGGTTTAACTTTGGCTTATTTTGAGAGCAAAAACACATTTTTCTTGATTTATTGAAGGCTGACTGGAGTTAACTTATTTTAGCAGTGAAAATGCCTCCAGTTTATGCCATGTAAACATCAATTTTGTTTTAATACATTTTTATGACATTTAAGTTTTGTATTGATAATTACAGTCAAGTTACAGAAATATGCCAATTTTGAGTATTACTCAAATTAAACCTACATCAATAGATTTGTTGGCCACTAGAACAGTGGAACATGCAGAATATTCAACCACAATATTACAGTAGAAAGTTGTTACCGTAAACGTGCATATCGAACAATTCCCTAATTACACATACAGCAGATACAGACTCAAATTACTCAAAAAACAAACACATTGCACAGTTAAAACAGATTTAAAAACACACACACATATAAACAGAATAGGTCAAAGACTGTTAAAACTACCACTGACAATTACAGGTCAAAATACAGTGCCTAGTTCAATCTGTTCAGGGCAATGATAGCAGTGGGAACAAAATACGTTTAGCAGATGAAATAGTTCAAAAAATAGTTCTTTGATCTATTGTTGAGATATAAATAACGATAAGTGCAGCTTTAAAGGCATGCATGCAGGAGTTCAGAGTATAGCTCGAGGATATTTTGACACAACACGTGTTGTAAGGATCAAACCTACACTTGAGTTGAGCACAGTGTATTGAACCAATCTGTCATTGTGCCGTCTTGTGATGAATCTTAGAGAAAAAATGTGAGGGCTAGCTATCCCTCAACAGAGTGTCTTCTTGTGGCTGAAGTGCTGCCATCAGTGGGCACTTGAGCTGCAGAGGACTGTGTCACTCAGTGCTCCCATGTATTGTTGGGAGAAACCCATTTCATACTAAAGCAGCACTAATTACCTCAAGTGTTTTACCCCACCAGGGCTCCACCGGTGTTACCAGTCCCACTCTGTAGTTTCTAATTACTATTATTTTATCTCCAATCCGCCTGATATAGAGTCATTGTGGAGAAGATCCACAATTACATGGCCAATTTGGGTTTTGATGGACAACTGATAACAATATTTAATACTGAAGTCACTTATACCTATTAATGGTGCCAATATTTAATATCTTTGTGACCAAGTCACCATTTTCATGCCAAAAAAGACATTTATTCTTGACAAGATGGACATGGCTCTGATATAACAGCAGAATTGAATACAGAACTTATTATAAAGCTTCGTATTATTATACTATTGGGAGCACTAAAACAAAATTTGACAACAAACTGCAGAATTGCTGACACTTCCACAATACTTGATCCAGTTATTCCACTGAAACTGCAGTCAGAAACCCTTTGGTCAGTGAGAAGGGAGACCCAATCATCAGTTTTCACCTTGCTGGACCTGTCAGCATTCTTTGATACAGTGAACCACACTATCTCTTCTACCACACCACTCTGGTTTGAGTCCTACCTCACAAAGATATCATTCAAAGAGGCTTGGCAAGGAAATGAGTACAAGAGTTACTTTCTTTCCACCAGGGTACCACAAGGATATGTGCTTGATCCTCTTCTCTTCTCTGGATACACTACCGCCTTTGGTGCGATTGTTTCCGCGGATGCTTTTCTTAGCACTCCTGTGCTGATGACACACAGCTCTATTTATCGTTTGTGGGTCTCCCACCAACAGAGGCTACTCGAAATCTGCGTATGGTGATTGGTGACAAACTAACTTTCACTGAGCATGTTGCATTACTCTGTCATGTTGCTTTGTACTAATAGACTGTATATAAGAAGTGGATATAGTCATCACGCCGTTTTGAAGCCTCAAGTTCATCATTTTGGCCTTCGCCATCTTGGATTATGGCCCTCGCCGTCTTGGCTTCTTGCAACCAGTGAAAGAAAGTGGGCATAATTGTTACTAGAGTATTTATACAGCGGAGGAGTGACGTGGAGACTGGTCGGGTCAGGTCATCAATCTGCCAAAAAACAGCTCATGTCGCTCCACTTCTCATGACTTTCCACAGGCTCCCTGTTGCTTCTTGCATTAAGTTTAAGTCACTAATGCTCGCCGACAGAGTGGCCACCAACACAGCACCCATCTACCTAAACTCCGTCATTCAGGCTTCTGAATCTTATCTTTCACTACTGATCACACTGCGATGACTAGTGTGAACTCGATTTGATCAGCAGGATTTTTTTCTTTCTTCATAGAGTTGCTTGTAGACCTACCTTTTCCGAGAGTACTTACTCGCAGAATATCTCTTTCTCGCTATGTCTGTCTCTCAGTCCTTCTATTGCTCTTTTTAGAAATAATCATTAGCTTGCCACATGCAGTATATATTAATTCATGTATCTGCAACCCTTGTGGCACTTGTGTCAGGTGGAATGTGGAACTCAGCATTGAGGTTTTTTAATAACAAAGGCTTCTTCTTTATCTACTGTGGTTTGCCATATGAATAAAAGTTAATGTAACACTTCATAATCTATAACCAATTTTTGACCTGCTAGAGTCTAGGCCTATGGAGATGGTGCTGTATGTAACTGTTCACCCAAAAAAGTAAAATATCTTCTCAATTGTTGGTAGTTTGGTTCGAATAACTGCAGTGCTCATTATAATAGCCTAAGTGTGTCAAACTTCAGGGCTGAACAGGATTCTTCTAAAACACATTCACTCATTTGATGGTGTGGTGGAGATCGCTGTCAGACACATCACTCTAAATTCTCCCATAGGTGTTGAGATCTGGTGACTACGGCCATAATGTATGATTCACACCATTTACATACTCATCAAACCATTCAGGGAGCACTTGTGCCCTCAATGGAAACATCTGCATTTGCTTTGTTTAAAAAAAAAGATCTTATCACACATCAGAGCATCTTTTTATTTCTTTGCTGTTTCCAAGATGTTCAATCAAAGTGGTTAATCATCAATGATAAATCAGTTTCAGCTACCATTGGTTTTCATTTACATTCCATTTTCCCATTCCATCCATTCATCAATCCACCGTTTTCCAGCAGAGAGCCATGGCCATGATTCATAGAACATAGATGAACTGGCTATGGCGGTGCTGCATCACCTTGGCTGGAAGAGGGAACCTGATGCCAAACCTGGGAGAGAAGCTCGCCAGTGAGCATCTGGTTCCGATCGGGCACAGCCCAAAAGAACTACATGCAGCTGTCTCCATGTAGATGCCAGGATAGGCATTGGGTAAGGTGCAATGTTAGCTGGGTGGCAGGCAAAGGAGGGGATCTGGGCGTGCTGCCCCTGGCATTGTACACTGGTTCTTCCCATTCTATTTTCCATATTTTGCAGCCTTAAATAAAAACCTTACATTGATGAAGGTTTACGTAAACCCTCTTATTTAGCACCGTATGAACATTTAATAAATAATGAAGTTTAAATGTTTTAAAGTGTACAGCTTTTATATTATTAGTATTATAGTTGTTGATAAATACATGAATAAACATTCGCTCATATATATCTGCTCAGAGTTACATTATAGTATGTAATAAACCACTTATTACATATTTACATAAAGTTTATAAATGCTAAATAGGGTGTTTACTGTCTTACCCTTTAGTTGTGATGTCACTTTTCTGTCATTTTGCTTGTGAAAAACGTTGATGCTGCCTCATGATGAATTTATCATGTGCTTTTAGTTATAACTTGTATCGCTTAACCGGAAAATATGCAGACGAGGCCATACAAACTCATCCATACCCAAATAATAAATGTTATCAAATCGACGGTATTTTCATGTCTGACTTGTTGTAGTGTCTGCCTGATCTCACCACCGAACCCTCTTCCCACAAAAACGATACCAAGGCTGGGACCCTGGCCTTGGTGGATGCATCAGCGGATGGAGGAGGAGCCCATCTGCGAAGGGGGAGGGGAGACGAGATAATGGTATATTTAATGTCATTGAAATACCAGTCAACCCACAATTAGCATATCATAAAAGGGTCAGGTACCCAAACAGGCCAAAACACAACAGTGGCTACAAAGTTTGACAGTAAGCTACTGAACTGCCTCGTCCCATCTTTAACTCATACCCCACACAATCACCTGCAATATCTCTCTCCTCTGCCCCACCGTTTACTCCCTTCTCATCCCATACTCAGCTGACTATGCTGATTGTGTGTTTGGTGTCAAGTCTGATTCTGTCCAGTTGATGTTGGTGTGAGGGTGGGGAGGCTGTGACAGGGGAGTTGGGCAGAATGATGATCAGAGCCGCCGGTGCCCTTTTCTTCTGATCACACATTACTGAGCAACAGACTCGTGTCAGAACAGCAGCAGTGCTGAGATGTGCATAAAGGCCAGCGTCAATCAAGAGGGCTATTCATCTGTCTGGGGCCGCAACCCCCACACCTCATCTGTTCCTCCTACCTGTTTGTCTGACAGCTGGATGCACAAGCCAGTCAGAGCTGAGGAGCTGCCAAGTGCACTGCAGCTGAGATGAATGAAGACTCTCACTCCACATTGACTTATATACATTTAAAAACACTGACAACTGCTCATGAGTAAGTATAAAATAAAGGAAAGGATAACAGAATTTGGGTTTTTGAAGCAGTAGGTAGGCAAGTAGTACATGCTGTACATGCATCACAAATCACACATCTTTACTGCAAAAATCTTACTTAAACCTGAAATATATGTATATTTTCTTTTTTCCTGTTTGCAAACTTGTAGGCATTGCAACAAACTGTTAACACAATATTGACATTATTACCTTATAACGTTCACAGTAAACATGTTTGCAAACATTTACCTATTTATGCACCCAGTAGACAGAGTAAAATGATCATTCATTTGAGTTACAGGATTCCCTGTGTTCGTCAATCTGAGAGACACCTTTCACTTTACACTGATTTGTAGGTTCTAGGTTCTACATACTTCTGCTTACACTTTAGGCTATTGTGAGCTTCTTAAAATGTTAAATATTTATAAACACAATGAAGAAAAAGTCCACCCTTAAAGTTAGTTAGAATAGAAGACAGACACAAATTGCACCTCGGTTACAGCATCACAGACAGCGAGGTGCTTCCAGCCACTGCGGCTCAACATGCTCCGGCCCCGGTGCCTCCTCCTCCCCGGCTGAGATATCATCAATATGCTGGCGCGGCCCAACAAGCTCCACGCCAACGCGATAGCAGTCAGCAGCTGGCCCACTCCTTCAAACGTGCTGTACAGCCACCTCGCAAACAACAAAGCAATAGCAGTGATGCAGGGATAATGTGTCAACTTTCTAGCTGAGCTGGAACTGGCCATTGGAGGGCCTTCTACATCCTTCTTCAGTTTCCTCTCAGCCAGTCTGCTTATGATCCCACTGAGTATTTTGTTTGTCTCCTCTTGGAGCAATTACGGAAGTAAGTATCAGTGTTTTGTTCTATTCAGACAACCTAATCCTTATCGCCCCCTGTGAAGAGAAGGCCGCAATCCACACAATGGAAGTAGTACAGCATCTACAAACACTGGGTTTGGCCATAAAAAGAGTTCTCCGATTCCCGCCCAGTTGTTAATTTACCTGGGTGTGGAGATGAACTCAGTCACTGTGAGAGCAAATCTGTCTCCAGCCAGGCTGGACAAGCTGAACTCTCTTTCGTCAAACATGGCTCCCCACAGAGTGGTGACGGCGATGTCATGAGCTCGCTAGGTACAATGTCCGCAAGCCATTTGGTGGTCAGCCCGGAACTACTCCACATGATAAAAATCTGAATTTGTTTGGCAGTCTCTGCCTCGACCCTTTTCAGCACAAAAGGCGAATGTTGACCATCCCTCCATCACTGCAGGCAGACAGGGCGTATTGGAAAAAAACCTTGTCTTCCGTTGAGGGTTCACCTCAGGAGAGTGACGTCACACATTTTGGTGCACACGGACGCTTCCTCTCTTGATGTGGTGGAATTGTAAATGGAAGATTCCCCTATCCCTCCACCTAAAATGCCTCGAGCTATCCTCGGTGCTGATTGTGCAAAACACTAGCTCCTTTAATTAAAAACAGACATGTCATGGTGAGAACTTGACAGCGACAGTCAAGTCAACCGTCAGGGCGGCATGAATTCGGTCCAGCTGCTGGAAATGGCCAAGAACCTTTTGCTGTGGTCAAACAAGCACCTGCTTTCTATAAATGCAGTTTACATCCCCGGGCACAGAACCACGGGGGACTTAATGTTTTGCGGGGATATGTACCACAACTCGTGGAAACTAAATTGAACATTCGTTTAGCTGTTGTGGGACAGATTTGGGAAGGCAGAGGTGGCTTTGTTTGCCTCACTATGCCCAATCCGCACTGTGGTCCTCTATGAAGAAACAGTACAACCCTCTTCTAGGAATGGATGCATCCTCTCACTGAAACTTTCACGGAGCTCTCCTTTAAACGTTTCGCCCAGTTTGTGCGCATTCAGGAAGAGAATGTTCGGTCATCCTACTGGCTCCAGAGAGCATGAGTGTGACCTGGTTTCCGACCATGGCGAAGCTACTCACAGGGAAACCGTGGCAGCTTCCATGGCGCAGAGATGCACTGTCACAACTGGACTGTGTGATCATCCACCTCCCGCAGATAGGCCAGCGTGTCTGTGTGCACTTAGGGGTGCCCTTGTATGAGCCGATAGCTCAAATCTCTCTTAAGTTGCTACCTCTCAAACCAGTGCTTCTTCTAGCCCTGACGTCAGCTAAGAGAGTGGATGACCCATTGCTCCTTGCTGTAAACACTGGGTGCTGCTGGTTTTTCATGGATGTTGTTTCTGAGTTGCCCAAATCAGTTATCGAAGAAGTACTCAGAACTTTTACTTAAATTGAAATAGTAATGCCACAGTGTACAAATATTCTGTAAGTTCTGCATTCAAAGCCTACTTGAGTAATAGCACAGAATTATTAGATTGGGAATATACCTAAAGTGCAGAGTGTTCCACTACTGAGTCTGCAGTGCAGGTAGTCATGGAGGTAGGCAAGACAGGACTACAGGCACACACACACACACAAGATCTGCTCAATAATGAAATCCATTTGTTTTCCTTTAGTATCTGCAGTATTAGATGATGTTTCACAATATTGTATTAGGTCAGGGTGTTCTCTCATCTTGCCAAGTGGGTTTGATTCCTGCAGGTGTGTATGAATGCCTGCACTCGCTGTTGGGTTAAGCCTTCACCCCTTTGCCAGGAAATTCATGCATGGTGCTGTTCACCTGCAGGCAAGGTCACTGTCAGAAAATAGAGCACCTTTTGTGAAAGTGCAGTGCTCTTGCCAGTGGAGTTGAATTGACAGAATTAATTTTGATGTGAAGGACATTACAACTATGTTTTCCCACAGGTGCTGCTCCACTGCTATCACATAAAACACAACGTGATTACACAAAATACATCATCCTATTCATCACTGCAAGTCACCCTTTCACATTGTCACATTTTCTAATTGCCATTTGATTTATCATACTTTTATTTTATTACAGACACTTTAAACATGATCGACGAGATTTGCACAACTTAATTTAATTAACAAGCACGTGGAAATAATTTGTTTTGATTTTCATTTAGCTTTGCAATAGTTTGGGGATTAATAGAGCAAGTATGGGATTAGCAAATTACAGTCTTTTACAGTTGTGATGGTTTGCAAACATTTTTTTACATTTTGGCTTAATTTTGATTTATTTAATGTTTATTTGAGGGACAAATGGTGGCACTATATCAATGAACGGTACAATTTGGCCTGTAACTTTTCAACCATAAGTCTCAAAATAAAAAATTCTGGAGGCTATGGGTCCAGAGAAATCTAATCATATAGCCACTGCAGCGAACATCCACGGAAAGATAAACCTGAAATGTAATAAATACAACAATGACAACATCTGTGGTGAACTCTCCATTTTCACACTATTCCAGAGCTCCACAGGCAGTCCACTAACATTCAGTCAGCAGCTACACAATACAAGAGTAACAGACTGAACAACAACTCCAATGCTGCTACATTTTTCTTCTTATCTAACACACAAACACACATCTTTTCCTACACCTTAGCTTATTGAACGAGCCACTAAACAAACATTAACTGCCCAGCTGCAGCAAAATAAACAGCATGTAAACCTACAAATATTTCCCCAAATATTTCAGCAGGATTGTATATTTTCTTTCCAGATAAGAACTTAATTATAATTTGAAATATGCTATTATCACAATAAACCGTACACACAATTTACTTTGGTCCAAGTTTCCTATTTGACCATGTTTTGGAAAAACCTCTTTCTTAACCATTAACTCTGCATTAATCTATATTTTTATATTAACAGTAATTCAGGTGATCCTATGCAATATAAATGTTCAATTTTTATTCCGTTTTTCTTTTACTTTTCTCAGAGAGAAACTGCTCAGTAGCTTGGATTTTCTCTCCATTTTTTAATTCACTTTCTGTTTTAGGAAACACTGATGTGTGATCGGAACAGGATCACTCCAACTATTTAAATGGTGGGGTCAGAAGAACTTTGTATAAAACGGAAAACCTCAGAGCATTCAGACTGAAGGCGTGAGAGAGTGAAGATTAGAGTGAGATATAGTTTGGGAGAGACCGTGGATGTGAACTGGATATAGCGTTGGAGGCGGCACCCCGATCATTCCAACATGGCTCAACTACTGAGTAGTGAAATTCAGATGAATTGCCCAGATCTTCTGGCAATCTTTCACATCCATGAACCCATAGAGCAAGCGCACTAGAGTCTCTTTATTACTGCCTCGCAGCTCTTGGTCCAGGCTCGTTCTCATTCACATGAATGGAAAGCAAAAGAATGTAAATAACTCTGGATTTAGCGATTAGTGCACTTTTAGGACCTGATGATCTAAAAAAGAGCTATTCATGTGTTCGTATAAGGAGGTTGATTTACCTAAAAATATTTATCTGTTGCATTACAGACATCTCTTTCCTAATGTAAGTCTATGGGGAAAACTCTTTATGGGTCCCATGGCATCACAAAAAGGACCAGAAAGTTTTGTTGCCACCGTTTGGTCACTATGTAAAATTCTTTAAAGTCTTTAAAGCGTGATGCTGCTACTGGGGGTTTGATGGAGACAGAGACACTAAGAAACAAAAAGAAAGGAGAAAGCAGTTATAAAAAGAGCAACAGGGGTGAACAGAGGGAATAGCTGGTGGAGGAGAAGGCAGAGAGCAAGAGAGGTGAAAATAAAAAAAGAGAGAGAGGTTAAGACTTGGAGCCAGAGTGAGGTTGAGAAGGAGAGAGAGGGAGATGGAGCCAGGGCAGGTGTCAAAGTTTGGAGGCAGTAGTAGGGAGAAGGAAGTAGAACATGAGAAGAAAGACAGAAGTGGAAAGATAAAGAAGAGGGTAGAGAGAGGGGAAGTCAGAGAGGACAACATGAAATGTCGGGAGGTAGAGATAGACAATAAAGAGTGAGAGAAGAGAGAGAGAGGAGCCCCAGCTGTTGTCAGTGTCAAGCTCCTGACGGCCTCCTCCTGCCTCTGCTCCTCTGTAATAACTTGTCAGATCGATGGCTCCCCAGACAGCCGGGCTTTTTACTGCGACACAAATTAAGTGTGTGACATTTCTGCCACTTTCTCAGGTCAGTGCTGCACACTCCTACACTTACATGTTTGTAAAGCTGACAACAAGGATTTGGAGAAGTCACTCCCATCTGCTAGCGTGCACCCCCTCTGAGGGAGATGCAGGGAACTGCAGGGATGGAGGCATGACTTCAAATAAATGGTTTGGAATCTCATTTTACACCCAAATATTTGGGGCAACGGAGATTGCATGGAGAAATTTCAAAAACAAATATTATCCCATACCAGTGACTTTGCATATTCAGGCCCAATTTCTTCAAATTGCTTACATCTTTATTTCTACCATTTCAAAAGCATACCATAAAGTTTTATATTATTTTGTGTTTCATTCACTGTCCAGGCAGCCATTGCTTTCAATTTATTTAGCTTGGTACTACAGTGCAGAAGTAGACACATCATTTTGACAAATCTGCTCTTTGATTATCAAAGGCCTTATATACAGTACCTGATATACAAGCCTATATGTTCATCTTATCAAGCTGCCGGGGCTAATGTGTTAAGTGTCACGAGGTGTGGTGGTGGACCCAAATGTAGACACAGACCAGGGAGTACGAGAGTGTAAGGGTTTATTTCAGGGAGGACACAAAGGGGAAACCAGGTAGGACGAGGCAAGGCAGGCAGACTGGGGAACCGGGAGGATGAACCAAACTGCGGGCACAGGAAGACGAGGTCAAAACAATTAAAAAACACTTTGGAAACCTCTGAAGTAATCTCTAAACAGAGCGGCCGAGAACACGCAAACTACCACGTCAGTTGTAACAACGATCTGGCGAAGAGTGGATGAAGAACCTGGGTAGATATACTGTTGAGTGATGAGTTGATGGAAGGCAGCTGGGTTGACTGGGCAGGTGAATTGTAATCAAGAGGAAGCCGGGAGGAGACCAGGTCAGAGCCACGCCCATACCACACACACACACACACACACACACACACACACAGGACAAGCAGGGAAGAGCAGGAGGCACGGCCTGGCCGTGACAGTTAGCCTACTTTCACAGCCAGCAGATGCAAAGCTTAATTATCATTCCTTTGGAGTCATGTTTCTGTCAGCCTGGTGAATCAAAGTCCAATATCCGCTGACCTTTTAGCAATGGTTGGTTGATTAGAGTTTCGTTTGCCTTGATATTACATGTTGTTGACTTAGGAAATAATACAAAGCAACTAGATATATGAAAGTTGTTGTTTGGATTCTTATCAGTATGTAGCCATTCAGCTTAGACAAACTCCTGAAATGTACCAGCACATAACGTTATGACAGGAATGAGCTGTTGAGATAGGCTTGAATCAAAGCCAGCCCTTCTCTCTCTCTCTCTCTCTCTCTCTCTCTCTCTCTCTCTCTCTCTCTCTCTCTCTCTCTCTCTCTCTCTCTCTCTCTCTCTGGTTCCAAAAAGCAGATAAATCTGATCATAATTTGTATTTGTGAGATATTTATAAACAACAGTAATACTGAGACATTAATTGTGTGGTTGAATCGAGGAGATATAGTATTGTTGAATTAATACTTAATACTCATGGCTCAGATCATAATATTGTTGGTTTACTCTAGACATACTGGTATTGACTGTTATCATTATTTTTTTAAATGTGGTTTATATTGTTGTAAAAACATGACTTTAATTTTGATAATTGCAAATTTCATGGGAAGGTGAAATACTGACAACCTGTTTTTTAGGGACTATCGTATAACTTAAAGTCTTTGAGAGCAGACATTTAAAATTCCAAAGTGATATGAGAGAGTATTGTGGTTATAATTCATGTATTTTTTAACCAGGTTATTTTGTGTATAAGTCATTATTTTAACAGATATAATCCATTTATTTAACAAAAAGGTGCACAGGAGCCACATTTAAACCATTCCAACTCCTCTCATCACTCAAGAACCATTGATGCCCACCATATGCCAGTGAGAGGCTGTGGGCTCTGGAGATGGACAGGAAACAGGTTTAGGTGGGGATGGAAGCTGTACGGAAGGTACTAGAGGAGCGGGCTGGGGGAAAGCGGGGCTGCGGGGGTATTTGCTGCATCTCTGTGCAGCAACTGTCAAAGACGATTTTCCTTGCCTCCCACTGTACTACTGAGATGGCGGAAGCAGCGGTATGATCCATGAACCTGCATGGAAATCAATGTGGGCAGCCCAAACATGAAATCGATGCGGCCGGCTGGCTCGGCAGAAGTGGGAGCTGGAGAGAGGGAAGAGGAGGAGGAAGGGAGGGGGGTGTGGAGGGAAGGAGGTGGGGCAGAGGAGTTCACTGAAGTCCACTAGAGTGGATTGCACTCTTCCTGCGCTGCGCCACGCGGAGGAGTTGAGGTCAGGGAAATATGGGAGAGGAAACAGGGGTGAAGTTAGTTGATGTGGTAATGAAGAGCTGCTAAAGAGGTCTACCAATAGTGGGCCTTTGGATTAAAGCTCCTGGTAAGTAATCATTTCTGCAGTTTTCATGCCAAAAAATGCAGTGGTTTCCCCAAAAAGTGTAAAAGAGAATCGTATGAAACTAAAGCTTTTCCAAGTCATGCAATACATCTCACTCCTCAGTTACAATCTTAGTCTTTATTAAACCCCACATTTCTTCTATTTGACCAGTGTGAGCTTTTAAAGGCCATTACCAATTCTGTATAAAAATGTAGACTTGGCTCAGGTTCCCAAATGTCCTATAGTTTCAGTCTACAATAGCCAAACTGCATCTAATCCCTCATGTGTGAGGTAAACCACCCTGACCGGACAGGATCTGACTTGACATCAGCCACGCTATCCGAAAACAAAGAAGCAGTACATCTGGTTGCTGCTAAGGAGGGCTGGTCCAGTCCAGGATAGACATACAAGAGGTGAGCAGGCCAGCAGAGCAGTGGCACTCCATCTCATTTGGTAATGGCCAAAAACAGTGGAACCACATGTGTTTTTGCTTGAAAGACGTGTCCACACGTTTGACAGCATGTACAATCAGTGCTATCATATATTTTGGGCTGCCTGTGGACCGTCATGGGCATGGGTTAGATGACAGATTTATTTTTTTATTTTTGTAAGAATAAGACTGTTGTTCTTGGCTCTTCCCTTGACAGCAGTGACATGGCTGGTTGATCTTGTATTTAAAGCCAGCACCGCTCTCTGCAGCTGCCTTACTGTAAGTCAGCTTGTCGATAGCTGTGGATCTGGTGATGAGTTGACCCAACGGGCCAGACAGTGAGTGAGCGTGTGATTGATTCCTTATACAAGTCAACATGGTCGAAAGGTCTCCGAAGCTGTGTGGCATGGAAGTGCAGAGCCCATGGGTCAGGGGTCTCCTGGCTGCTTCTAGGGGCCTCTGAGGCAGGGGTGGTGTGGTGGCAGTGGTGGGCCGTCCGGGCCAGCAAGGCCTTCTCTGCTGGCCTAGACAGAATCACAAAGTTAAAGCTATTTTATAATTTAATAATTTTTCATAAATACACTACATTCCCCAATATCTTATTTTCTCACTGCACAGCTACTGTGTTCCTCAGTTGCTCTGCTTCCAATGCAGCTTGTTTTAAGTAGAGCTTTTATCCAATCAGATTTCACCTCTGTGTCTCTAGGTAAGAAGAGAGGCCCGAGGCCTGCAGACTCACCAGTGAATCCATGTGCAGTTTAAGTAAATGGGGATGATATTGTTGATTGTCATAGTGTTCAACCAATCAGATCTTTAGTTTGTCATGTTGGGCGTATTATTTGACGTGCCAGAGCCTTCTAGCTGGCCTACAAGTATGTGATTGGTCAGTGGACTAGCGTGACATGTTGGGCGGTGACAATCCCAAAATCTGCTGCCTCTGTCGAGCGGACATTTTCAGCCCTCAAACGCATTAAAATGTATTCAAGACCCTCTTGGCGACTTTTTTTGTCAAAAGCTACTAGTGACAAATCTAGCGACTTTTTCTGGTGTTGTTGGAGACTTTTCTGGTGTTTTGACTCTGACGTGAAAGCACGTACCGTGTCGTGAACGAGCAGCGGGAGCTGCCGTGAGCCGCCCCAAAGCACTCACAGGCGGTCAGTCTCTCCCTGCAGTCAGAGAAGAGAGGAGACACACTCGGCGTATTCATGTATCTGCACTCTGCAGTTAGTGTATGTATAGGTGTTGAGCTTCATTTTTACACGAAACAAATAATAACCGTAGCTGTGGCGTCATAATGAGGTGTTTCAGCTGCAGGACAGCAGTGAAGGCCCAGGTATAAAATGCACGGCCCGCCACTGTGTGGTGGTAGCATTGAGGGGGCTGCGTCACGGTAGAGCTCGTACTCTGGGTCTTGTTAAAAGAGCCCAGGACCATGTTAATAATGCGAGTTGTCAGACTCAGACACCTGGGTACAGGGCTGTCACTGCCATTCCCCCTGCCTCAACCTGAGTGACTGATATGACATGTTATGAGGAGCTGCTCAGCATGTCGATACAAGGAAGCAGCTTGTATCCTATCATTCACATGGGCAGAGTGGGAAACTGCCAGAACCTGAATGCTGGTGAATTGAAACTGTTGTCCGGACAAGCTTGTCTCCTCCACCAGCCAGTTCTGCAGGTAATTGGTTGTCTATCTTGCATTAAAATCATTTCATCCTCACGTTTCTTGTTAGTGTTCAAAATCACACATTTACAGTTCACTCCTGTATTGTTTTCCACTGCTGTTGTGTTGAAGCCGGTAGCTGGTTGGTATTCAGCGCAGCTTCTCTGCCCACTGTGTCTGGAGCGTGCAGCGGCCGGGGCATCCTCCAGGTCAGAGCCGGGGTAAGGGGGTTTGCCAGAAGCGTTGCCCCCAGCAGACTGAGCCCTCACTGGGCACGGCTCTCTGATCTGCTCCCCCTCCTCCCCCTCACGCCTGAGACAATTCCAGACTATTGATATTTCTCAAATGCACAGTCAAGCCTGCATTCCCACTTTTGCTTTTATATCCGATTTTTTATGTTGTTTTGGCTTAAATTCCCAGAAACGTCAAGTGTTGTTCTTTGCCTGTTTTGCTGCTCTGTTACGAGGCAGACAAGAAAGTGGGTGCAGGGTGAGGGGGGAGAGAGGAGACCAGGCGCCTGCGGTTGTGTCCTTCAGGGTGATGGAGGACAGTGTCTGAGCTTTGATCATGGTCAAACCCTGTCCATCTGGGTGCCCTGATGCCAGGGGCCCTTTGCCAACCTACTTAGTACATCGGATGTCAAATCCTCCACTGGGGACATGTCAACCAGACTTGAAACATGGACTCGATTGGGGTAGAATACCCTTCAACTCTTTTGGCTTATGCATATCTGACCCCTCTACCAAGAATTAAATTATCCCAAGCTATCCATAAAGGACATTCCATAATGATGCCATAACAATTACAGTGTGAATCAGGCCTGGCAGCTCATCTTTCCTCCAGCCCAAATGAAGGCCTTTATTAGGAGAGTCTGGGTGCTCCTTTGCATACGGCTCCATGGTGCCACAGAGTAAAAGGGCAGTGTGGAGGAGCCACACTGCCCTTTACTACCACAAAATGAGAGGCCTAATGAAGGCCACAAGCAGCTCAGCTATATATAGCCATAATGACCACAGTCACTACTGTTTGATATGGAGTGGACAGAACCGGTATTCCACCGTTATTTGTGTTTTCTCAGCTCGACTGTAGCCTTTATTGCAGGAATTATTGTTCTTTAGAAAAGTCACAATTTTTCATCAGTGTGTAACAATATCACACACTGCAGATCAACATCGACGATATGATTAGTTTCTGCTGCAATTTAACATCTTCAACTCGGATTTGGTAGTTTTACTTACTCATGAAAATGTTTTTAAAAAGGATTATAGATTTTTTATTTTAATCATAATATTTATATTTCAAGTACTCAATTAGATATGCCTAAGAAAATGATGTCTCCTGCCACATCACTAATACATTGTTGTATTTTCTTGTTGACATCTACATTTTGTGTAAAAAAGGAGGCTCCGACCGGAAAATGTTGGAACATGTTGCGGGCGAGAGGGAAGTCTGGGTCAGCCTGCTTGGAATGCTGCCACCGCGACCCGACCCCGGATAAGTTGAGGAAAATGGATGGATGGATGTTCATACCTATTGTTTGTGAAGTTTCTTATGTATTTGTTTTTGAGCTTTATGTATTGTAAAGGTGCTCAATATGACATTCAGAGCACATCTATTGCCTCTGCATGGCTCTAAACATGGTGATGGCTGAGCAAGCGGCTCGCAGCTAACAGCGGTACAGAGCAAACAGTGTTTGCCATCGGTCAGGACTATGTTTTTGGCGTATGAGAGCCATGCAGAGCAGCGTTTGTGATCACATGCAGCGAAAAAAATATGCACCATATGCAACCTTTTAGCTAATTGCTGCCATCTGGGTATTGTTTACCTCAGTTCCCAGATAAGTGTACTTCTTTCTGGAAAATGTCATGCTACCATTGTTATCATATATTTATTTTTAAGATTTCAGGCAGTGTCCGGTAGAGTCTGATATAACATTTGGTATGGTCATATGGTGGATCCAAACAATAACATCAGATGAACCGGAGCACAGAGAGACATTGGCTTTTACAGTTGGGTTCAGACTTGTGGTTGTGTACACATACAGACATGTATGCCTTATGTATCACTTTTCTGATATGTTTCAGTTCATTTTACACCCCTACTGTGTGTTGAATGAAAATAACATTGCATGAGTGCATTCTATGGTGGATTACATGCAGACATACACACACAAACTAATATGTTGAGCAGCCATGCCAGCTAGCTCTCTCCTGCTGTCACACACAGCACACACAACAGACAGCAAGCATGTACTGTACATGCACATTATCATGCGGGGCGGTGTCTCCGGCCCGCTGCATTATGCATGGAGCTCAGGGGAGCCAGGCCAGTGGAGTGTGAGAGAGAGGCCCAGGAGCGAGCCATGCTGTCGGACACATGTCGGCGCAGTCACACCACCTCTCCACGGACCCCAAGCACATAAACACACACAATCACACAACAGACACCCACACACTCGCTCAGTAACCTGACAAATCTGAACATGCACTCACTCACCCACAGCCTGTCAGACAAAAGTCAATGTGATTCGTTCCGATTCCACTGTTTTCTGAACTGGTTACGCTAATGCAAGACAACACGGGCAACCTGACAGACTTATGATCAGTTTTTCACAGAGAAGCTACACCACAGTTGCAATGCCATTTGTGTTAATTATGTGGAACATTCAGATGCTGTCGAGCCTCATTACACTGCAGGTACTAATTGGCCTCTAAAGGTGGAAGGGAGCAGGTTAAATTCTCCACAAAAATGAATAATTCTTTTGAAGTTTAGCAGCATTCTGGCTGTTGTGCAAAAGCCAATAAAAGGTGCTTGTATGTGTGTGTCATGGAGGTGTGTGAGTGGATGTACAGATCAGCATGCCCACCGGAGAAAACACACTATAAATATTTGTTTGACTGTCACACACTGTTGTAATGCTGTTGGATGCTGTTTAGGTGTTTTAGGAGACAGACAGCATGCTGGCCCTGTGAGAGCCATATGGACATTTTTTATACTATTTGTTTACACTACCTTAAAGCACATGCCTGTTCTCTGGCCAGCTAATGCACACAGGTAAAGCTGGCCCTCCCTCAGCCACTTCATCCACCTCCTGCTAAGGGTTTGCCCTGCAGGCCTGCCCACTGCGTCTCCAACACCGTGGACAATGGACGGATCCTACTGTCAGCAGCCTCAGGTGAGAGTGGGTCAATAAATATATAAAACGGAGGGGAATACTGTACAATCAACAGGCAGCGGCACAAGGACATCAATAACTGCAGTGCTACTGTCTGTTTAATGGACAAAGGTTTATCTGTGATTTTCTGGGCAGATATGTTTTATCGAGCAGTAAAGCAAACGTTATTTTAACACTAGAAATATTATTGAAATCAGGGTCATGAATTGTCGTCGGTCAATATATTTTCAGTAATCAGAATCATATTATTGGAAAAAAAATTAGGGATCACATAGCGCCATTCTACAGTATACTGCTGCCTGCTTGTGAGAGGAGGGGGAGGTATGTATTGATACTAGTCGCGGACGTATCGATACACCATTATTAAAAAAAATATTGCAATAGTAATCTATATCAATATTTTTGCACAGCTATTTTAAATAAATTATGTTCCCAAACAACAAATCTACATAGTCAAATATGTTTTGAGGGAATGTTTTTTCTCCCGAATTACGTTTGTGTTTCACATATCATAAATACTTTTAATCCAATTCGGGGTGAATCCGCGTAGCAAGGGGGATCAGGGTGGATGGATTGGTCGAATACAGGAATTTTTCCCAGGAGGCCGCTGGTCGTGTCCTGTGTGAAACCAAAAGTATCGTAGTTATTTGAAACCAAAACATGATCTTTTACTAAACCTAACCCAGAAGGTGTGTTGCTTAAACCTAAATATAATTGAGAATGTAGATTTGAAAAGGCAAAAAGTGCCACAAGCGGTTAAAACAATATATCGTTGATAAACACATAAGCAGGAATGTTGATATGAATAGCAATCCCACCTTACTCATGATGCATCGACATTATTTATTGTGAGTTCTCCAGAGACGGGTAGTGCTGTTTGTATCCCGCGCTGTCCCCAGTGCTATAACGCAGTGCAGGAGAGCAATAGATACACAGTCTCATCAAAGCCAGGTATTTTAGGTAATATGCTGTCAGGAACAATCTATTTATTTATTATTATTTTGTATCTATTACTACTAATTTATTTGATATGATTATTGAACATGCTGTTTTCATTTCAATAAAAAGGAAAATCTCAAAATGTTTAGTCCTCATCTGTAATTAGACAATGATTACAAAGTAAAGTACACTGTAAGTAAATAATGACAGCAAGTTTGAGGGAAGTTTACCGCCCACACGTTTTTTATGCCACACAACCGAAGAGACAAAATCAACTTTTTCTGACTGAGATCAGTGTCTCTTACTGACTAAAGGGTGAGAGGAGAGTGTCACGCCTTTGGGTACCTAGCTCTATTTTTAGGCCTCTGCTCGAAAATTGCATACCCATACTAAAAAGAGTGTCTTTCTCTAACTACAAGGTCTATTTTAATAATTTTTATGTTATAATAAAGGTAACACTTGTGAGATTTGTTCAGATGTATAAATATCAGTGTATATGTTACTGGTTAAGAGTAAATGAAGATGGCACACAGCTCAAATTGAAAAGTTTCAGGTTCACCTGAAAAAAAAGCCCTTTTATTGTTATTATTTCTTTGAAATGAGGCAGTGGTAAGCCTAAAACATCTCCCAAATCATAGCACAACATGTCAACAATTTCTATGCAAATGTTTACTTTGATAAAGTGAAGCAGAAGAAAGTTAGAGAGGTTTTAGTACAGAGAGGTCAGGCGAGGTCAAGCTAAATTGTCATTTTGGAACCAGTTGTTCCAGCTATTCCATTGTAATTTTATATACTATATAACTATATATTTCACTTGTTTTATCACTAATAGTGTTCAATCTATCCAAATATAGCAGTTTGGCATCATTTTGAGAGCCTGAATCCTCTCTGAGCCTGTGAACCATGGATCCATCCTCGTCTATGATTGGTCGATTTCAGTTAATGAGCCCTCCTTTGACGCGTCATAGTCCATAGAAATGAGTGGGGGTAACGTGGGTTTGATTGACAGAATCGTTAGACAGTCAAAATCAAAACAGCGCCGTGCTTCGCCGAGCGTAAAAACGGATACGCCGAAAAGTGAAATCCCTACCCCCCGGTCCCCTAAACTTGGTTGACACCCCTTTCTTCAGGAAACAGTTCAGAAACACACAGGATATACGTCGAAGACATATTTGAATCAAAATAAGCGGGGATTTATCCGTTCTCTTCAAGAAAATCAGCTCACGGTGATGAAGCATTTATGATTTTTTTGCGGTGGAGTGGTGTGTTCTTCTGGTGCTTGTTGGCTGTATCTCTGTAATGGTTTCACCGAGATACATTCTGAAGATATCTCTGAAATCTGTGTCAAATTCTCTTGCTCTGTGATGTATTGGTTGTCCGTGTTAGCTTTTAGCTTTGTCCGGAGCGCATAGCTCGCCGACTCATGGCGAAAAATACGTGATATTGTGGTACATCTTCTAGATGATTATATTAATTTGTCTATAATTGTGTTTGGAGTGTGTAAAATGGCTTGGATGATATTTTAGCCCAGAATCTCTTCGTTAAGACGGTATATAACATGTGTGTAACATTCATTACATTCGTTTCTGAAAAGTGCATTCTACGACACTCTCTTCGCTAAACTTTCTCGCTGGAACCCCAAATGGTCCTCGCTCGTTACCCAAGAGCAAAAGGTTTGACACTCTCTCTCCCTCTCTATATGTGTGTGTGTGTGTATGAGTGTGTAGGCGCCCATATTGGTGCACGATCTAAACCAAGACATGTTTCCTTCAGTAGGTCATTAAAATAAAAAAAATGTTGCAATATAGAGGGAAACCTGTCAAATCTTGTAATTTATATTCAGCTCATCTATGCCATAACTTAAAAAAATCTGGAACACTTGCTAATGACATTAAATACATTGTTATCTGGATGTGTCCCCCAAATTAGCATTTTTAGCCAGTGGGTGCTTTGTGCTGTTTTCCACTCCCCTCACTCTCTTTTTCTCTCTATTTCTCATTTTTCTCTCCACTTGTATGTGTGTGTGTGTGTGTGTGTGTCTGTGTGCGAGCAGGCTGGTGGATGAGGTCCCAGGGGGCTGGATTACCCCTCTGCATGCCCCAGGCCAAGCAGCTCTTGGGGGATTAGTGTGAGACCTGCACCCTGGCTGGATTAGAGCGCCGGACCTCATTTCCATCTCCTTATTTACCTCGGCCCACTAGAGGAAACGCTCAGCTGCACAAAAACATGCTAATTGATGCTAAGAAAGCCACGGAGAGGTGCAACACTATCTCTGTAAGCTTGTTTTTTGGAGTGTTAAAGGTTTAAAGATGAGTTGTTGAAAAATACTTTTTCAGTAAATCGCCAGATACTGTCGGGGTATTGTACGTGTGTGTGTGCATGTGTGTGTTTGTGTGTGTCACTAGGCTACAAGTTGTGTGTGTGTGCTTGTGTACATACCTGCATTTTTGCAAACGTATTGATGCTGTGAGTTTGGTTTGTGTGTGTCTGTGTGTATGCATGAGCATTCAATTGTATTTTTTTTCATTTGGATGTTGATATTGTGTGTAAGAGCTTGTGAATTATGCTGTTTTTCATGGTTCTTTTGTGTGTCTGTGTATATAAGTGTGTGTGCGTGCGTGCGTGTGCATGGTCGTCATGGCGGAGGTCCTCATTACTTGGTGGGGTCGCATACAGACATGGCCACAGCACAATGAAGACAGTTGGCGGACCTATTCCTATTCCCGCAGCTCTTTAACAAGCTAGTGATGGGGAGAACAGCCCAGTTGCCCCGGCAACCGGGCTGAACTCTGACCTTGGAGGTTGGCAACCTGTATATATTAGGATCACAGCCGTATGCAAATAGGCCACTGGTCCTTTTCCACTTCTTTTCTTCTGCCAGAATGTCCTTCTTGTTCCATCCTGGACTTGACATGTGTGCTAACTGTGCCCTTGCTCTGAAGGGCAGGGGAGGCGGAGGAGGGGGTGCTGGGACTTCCATTAGTGATTGCTGGGGTGACAGGAGCTCACACTGGCTCGGACTCTGCCAACGTATGACCCTCCACCCTGCAGAAAATCCTGCGTACCAGGAAAGTGAATCATTAGGAGAAAAGGTGGGAGCTTCTGTAAGCTGCCAATGATTAGGCACACTTTCTCCGCCTGAATTTTCTGGACACTTTTTGTCCTTATTTTGCTTTTTGTTTCTGTTCTTCCTCTATTTATTAATAACTGATTTAAACATGCGTTACCTTCTTCCTTATCAAGAGCCACATTACTTTAACTAGGCATTTAGGCGGAAAGACATTCACATTTTATTAAAGCATGAGCTTCCCCTAATATTAACTCTAGTTGCCATATGCAGACATCATAGAAAGCAATCAATTTAAAAATGTCAGCATTGGATGTAAAAAAAACGTCAGGAACATTTTTGAGGAAATAATATTAAAACCAGAGGAACCTGGATCCAGAATTTTGAGTTTGAAGAAGCCTGCTGCTGCACCTGTGTCCCTAGCAGCTGTATCAATATTAGGTGTAGAAATGTGACTTTCCTGTGTGTTATTGATGTTCAATTAAAGTTACTAGTAGTCAGTCAGTCAGTGGATTTATACTTCCAACAACAGGAATGAATCAAAAAGGCCATGTTCCATTACTAGTGCAACTTGTGCCCTGAGACGCACCTGCAGTTAACTTGGTGTTGTTTCCCTAGTTTCTATTTTAGTAATATTTCAGTTTTACCAGTGGTGGGCTGACAGGGCTAGCAAAGCCTTCTCTGCTGGCCTAAACAGAATCACAAAATTATAGCTATTTTATAATGAAATAATTGTTCACAAATACACACTACATGTATTCTAATTATTTTTCCCCATTAGCTTTTTTCTCATTGCACAGCTACTGTCTTCCGCATTTGCTCTGCTTCCAGTGCAGCTGGTTTTAAGTAGAGCTTTTATCCAATCAGATTTCGCCTCTATTTCTCTAGGTAAGAAGAGAGGTCCGATGCCCGCAGATTAAAGTAAATGGGGATATTGTTAATTGTCATAGTCGTCAACCAATCAGATTTTTTGTTTGACATGTTGGGCGTATTCTTTGACGTGCCAGAGCATTCTCGGTAGCCTACAAGTACGTCAGCATTAACGTGCAGCTCAGCATTAACGTGCGCCGTGACTGTTGCGAAGTTGAAAGCTAGCTAGCAGAAGTTAGTAGGAGTAGTTCAACAGTTCAAGTTGAAAGATATGTAAGAAGTTATGATATTGACATGACATTTTTACCTAGCTTTGTTTTATTAACACTCAATGGCTGCAGTTTTACTGGATTGATTTGTCATGCTTTGTTGTCATCTAAATATATGCGACTGGTTCTTGTGAGTTTGTTCTTGTCATTGTGTTAATTACATTGATTTTGACTATATGCATTGTCCGTTAATGACGAAGCGTCCCGTCAGGGTCCCGGGTTAGGGTCGGACATTTGATTCTTTGTTTGGGCTGTTGTTCTCTTTTACAAAGCAGGAATTATGGTCTGGAGAAATGGGGATTGTGTGGCGATTGCTTTAGCCCTGTTTGAATCAGTAAGGAACAGCTAAACGCTGCGGGGAGTTTGTAGCGTGTGTGCTGCTGTTGGATTTCCTGCTAAGCTAGTTTAGCATAGCCTCCCAGAACACACGCGCTGTACCAGAGCACAATGTTGTGGTTCCGTGGTGGGCGTGTCAGACAGCATGTTACCAGGTTGAGCGCAGTCCACCGAAAACATTATATTTCCCACAATTTAAGCTTCTGCATTTTCCAAATGCACTAGTATTATTCAAACGTATTGTTCGGTTCGTAAGCCTCGTACCAAACAGTTTAATACGAATATGTGTATTAATACACCCCTAGAAACAAATAATAACTCGTAGCTGTGGCGTCATAAGGAGGTTATTAGGAGGCGGTTCAACTGTAGTAGGACAGCACTGAAGGCCCAGGTATAAAATGCACGGCCTGCCACTGAGTTTTGCACCTTCAGCTGGTAGCTAATGGCAAAAAACTGGACTCTGATTGGGTCATATTCCATGCCCTGCATCGCTTTATGTGTTTACCAAGAATTCACCATGAGACCTGACATCATTTCTACTAGTTCTGTTCTTGTAACTCTGCATTGCACTGAGCGTCTTATGAGATGTAAGCGTTTTATGTTTATATGTTGACATTGGACATGATTAACTTTGTGTGAAAGGATAATTGTACAGTGGGGCTCGGTGTATTGTGCATGGATCCAAGGCCACAGGAATAGCAAAGCTTCAATTAGCTACTTCTGATCTGCCTTTCGCCCTCTTTTATCTTCTGTAAAGCAGAAAAACCAAGAAAAAAACTTTTTAATTGGCAAACAAATGCTAATCATATGCAATAATACAGATTCTTGTATTTACCTTTGTTGTTTAAAACCTCTTTCAGAGATCTCATCATGTCTGCCTCTTGTATGCACTAATAATTAGCATTGCATGCATAGATCCGGGATACAGTGATGACAAAAATGGAACAAATAAACAGCCATGGAAAGAATAAATTAAAAACACATGTATTTTAATTAATGACATGAGAGCATAGAAAAGAAAAAAGGCAATGCAAAATATAGAAGCCCCTAAAAATGTCGAATGATAGTCCAAGGTAAAGCTATTATACACTGAAAAAAAATGATTCGGCCCCCTTGTAAATGTTACATGTCTTAATCTAGTTTATTTAATCGATTTTAATGTGTAATTGAATCCTACGTATCTTTTTTAATGAATCTCAAAATGTTCTACGCTCGTTTAAAATGGGTTAATTCCATTCAGGTAAAAGTAATGAGAAAAAAATATGTACAATTTAATTTCCACACGCTTTCCTGTCTGCGCATGGGCAGACTGCTAGAAATTCAAATTCTGAAGGCGGGATTGTTTTCACTCTGGGGGGATTTCCGTTAGAAGCTCCCGCACTGCCGTCTGTCCACAGGTCCGTTTTCGGTAAGTAAGCAATTTATAACCATATGTGTGTTATATTTGTTCTAAAACAGAGTTTTCGTTACACTTTAAAACAATGTTTGATAGAAAAAAGCATTTAGCTGACACTATCAATTGTGTGTTTGCTACTTTAGCTAACGTTAGCTTAGTTGCTACTTTAGTTTACTTTGTTACGTTATTTTGCTGCAGCAAGCTGCCGGTAACGTTAACGTTATTTTGCTGCAGCAAGCTGGCGGTAACGTTAAGGTTATTTTGCTGCAGCAAGCTGCCGGTAACGTTAACGTTATGTTGCTGCAGCAAGCTGGCGGTAACGTTAAGGTTATTTTGCTGCAGCAAGCTGCCGGTAACGTTAACGTTATGTTGCTGCAGCAAGCTGGCGGTAACGTTAAGGTTATTTTGCTGCAGCAAGCTGCCGGTAACGTTAACGTTATTTTGCTGCAGCAAGCTGCCGGTAACGTTAACGTTATGTTGCTGCAGCAAGCTGGCGGTAACGTTAAGGTTATTTTGCTGCAGCAAGCTGCCGGTAAGTTAACGTTATATTGCTGCAGCAAGCTGGCGGTAACGTTAACGTTATTTTGCTGCAGCAAGCTGCCGGTAACGTTAACGTTATTTTGCTGCAGCAAGCTGCCGGTAACGTTAATGTTATATAGCTGCAGCAAGCTGCCGGTAACGTTAACGTTATTTTGCTGCAGCAAGCTGCCGGTAACGTTAACGTTATATTGCTGCAACAAGCTGCCGGTAACGTTAACGTTATTTTGCTGCAGCAAGCTGCCGGTCAGTCAACTCAATGACGCTGAGTGGCAGACAGAGCAACAACAACAGCTCACTTTGTGTAGCTAAGTCTTAAGTCTGAGTTCACCAGAAGCTTCAGTAAATTGAAAGTAATCACCAGGTTGTGCTTTATGAGAATAACTATAAGTAAAAGTAGTAGGGTCATGTAAGCAGAACTAAGATAATTAATTATTCCATTAAGAGAATGTATAATGAAGTCAGTGTATTTTTAAAGGTCACTATAGGTCCTATATATATTCTAGACATTTTTTGTAATTATTGATGTTTTGAGGGATATTTCAACAACTGTAATTCTTTTCTACAGGCGACAAGTGCTTTCAATCTTAAAGGGCTGCCATCCTCCAGGCATCCAACTTGAGGAAGATGATGGGCATCTCATTCTGAAGTATATGGTAAGTCAATGTAACCAGCCACATGTACTGTTTTGTATTACAGAAAATGTTTTAAGATCCTAATATCACTAATAGTTACAACAAGTCATTGCGACAGCACAAATAACTCAGTTCACACCTGTTGAATAGGTATAGAAAATGTCTGTGATTTTGAGTAACAAAAACAATGCTGATTTAACCTCATACTCGACTGTTGTCTGTATGTAATTAAATATATAACAAACACTTTTTTCTTTTTTCTCATATTCTCTTTCAGTATACAGGACATCAAGGAGATGACATCCTGAGAGACCTGAAGATATCCACCATGTGCATACATGTCATCAAAAGAGGGTGGAGAAGCTGGACGTTATGATGACAGTGACATTAAGGCTGAAGGAGTAATCATTCTGGACAACATTGGATCCGTAGCCCACGCTCCTTACAATGAGGCCAGGAGTCACCTATGCACTGTACACGTGAATTAATTCAGAAAGTGCTTTTGCTTTCCCTCAAAGTACTTTGACCAAAGACAGTGCTGGACTGGTGGATTTCTTCAGCTATTCATGTGAACTCTGTTAATTAAGCTGCATTATTATTTTGGTTTGGAGGTGATGGAGAACGTTTACTATAATGTGAAATGCAGCTTAAGAAGATGTTGCAGGCTGTAAAACATGTGTTGGACTGTGTATTAACACTAGTGTGAACCCTGGACATAGGGGCTTGTTTTTGTGAGACATTGGGTATTATATTCAATGCATCCTTTTGATGTACGTGTTGGTACTGGTGCATTGTTTTTTTTGTTAGCAATGGCACTGGTATAAGTAGATGTCCTGCATTCAAAGTCTTAAGTAAAAGTGTTGTCAGCAAGTATTCTCATCAAAACGTACTTTTACATTTACTGCACTATCAAAAGTATTGTGCAGTAAATGCACAATAGAACTTTATTTTCTTTTCATCTGAAAAGAAACTAAAGCTTTCAGACGAATGTTAAAATACAATATTTACCTCTGAGGTGTATGGGAGGAGAAGTGGAAAGTATAGCATAACATAGAAATACTCATGTAAAGTAAAAGTACCTTATATTTTTATGTAAGTACAATACTTGAGTAAATGTACTTATTTACGTTGCTGGTAATGAAGATATTAAAGTTGTAAAAAGTGAGTATTTTTTGTAAACATGGAATGTATTGAAAGTTAAGATACTAGTAATAGCTAAAAATGTTTAACTAAATCAAACATCATTTTAGTTTGTAGAAATTAAACCATTAAATTGATCTCAATCTACTAAAACAAAAAAGGTAAATAGTAATTGAGGTTACATAATACATTTGAGTATACTGAACATGAACATAGTGAGTAAACTTTACTCAAAATAGTTGAGGTAAAATTATGAATATAAATTAAGTAAAGTCAATTTAAAATATATATCTGGATTTAGATACATTTATTTCGTGCAACCACTTACCTAAAAAAAATTAAGTAAATCCAACACAACATTTTTTTCAGTGTACTTGTTTCCTTAGTTTCTAAGAATTTACTTTCTTTGTGTTTAGACCAACCGAAGGAGCCGGGCATCCAAACAGTCAAATGCTCTGATACACACTCTACAAGTGTGTGACCATAAACTGCGCTGCATCCACTAAGGCAGGGGTCGGCAACCCGCAGCTCTGGAGCCGCATGCGGCTCTTCAGCCCCTCTGTTGCGGCTCCCTGAGTCTACATCCACACTAATACGTTTGAAAACGATGCTGAAACGGCGTGTGGACGGAGATCGTTTTTGTGTTAAAATCAAGATGATCTCCGTACAGACTAAAACGGCTGGAAATGAATATCACGTGACTATTCACGTACGGTTTCTTAGTTAAAAAATATACGACACAGTAATGAAGTAGTCTTTAATAATGAAAGGTTGTGTTTGATACTTAAGATCTTCTCTAAATTCTTCCTCTATAAACTCAAACAGACACATTTTGTGGAAAGTTTTATTTTTCAGACTTAGTTGCAGGCTGCGGGTCTTGCTCCATCTCTCTCTCTCTCTCTTTCTCCCTCTCTCTCTCTCTCGCATCAAACTTACTTTAAAATCAACACTTACACATAAAAGTTTACTAGATAATGGGTCCACACACGTCTCTCACTCGTTTCCTCAGGTTCGTTGTTGTCTGTTCTCACTCGTAGCTCTGCTGGTGTCTGAAGTCTCTGTCCTACTGGAGAGCAATCAATGTTTTGTTCCTTTATAGTTTGTGTGGACTTCACAATAGTTAAGAAATAATAAGAATAAACAATAATAAGAAAAGGAAAGTCCTCCGTTTTGTGTCCGTCCTGCTCAAAGCCGCTAACCGTGACTTCAGACGGTCGCTCCGTATGGCTGATAACGCCGCTGGTGACGCTGCTCACTAATCGCTCCAATAACAGCTGCTTCCTCCGCAGAAATGCAGATTTTAACTGGACAACAGCTGCTAGTAAAGACAACAAGGTCAGCAACGCCTGTAATCAGTTGTCCATGTTGAACTAACCTGGTAGTCGATCGGTAATCACGGCTGTTGTTGTTTGTGATCTTCCGGGAAAGGGTCACGTGATAGGGGCGTGACGAATCAGGGAAGGACACGTCGTGACTGCTAACAACCAATCAAGTAGTGAACACGTGATAGTTTCCAAATGTATACGTTTACGCCGTCCACACGACAAAGCAACCCCGGAGTTTTCAAACGTATCCGTCCTCGGGAGCGTTTTCAAACATATCCGTTTTCGGTGCTTTGAAAACTCCGGCGTAGTGTGGACGCTCAGTGTAAACGTAGTAAAACATATGCGTTTGAAATGGAAACGTAGTCGTGTGGACGAGGCTTTGACAAAAAATAACATGGAAATAAAATTGTATTTTTTGCACAGTGGACAATCTTTCAAAGGGAACAGCTCTTATCTTGGAGTTTGATGTGATACTGTCACTGAAAATAGCAATAAAATGTCAAGGATTGTCTTTATTCTTGTTCTATAATTTCATAAATACAACAAACTACAGTTTTTGTATATAATATAACTATATATAAAACTTTACAAGCTGTGATATCAAATAGCTTTTGCGGCACCAGACAAATTGTATTTGGTGGAAAATAGGGCAAAATGGCTCTTTGGATAGTAAAGGTTGCTGACCCCTGCACTAAGGGGATAGTTTGACATTTTGGGGAATATGCTTTCATGATGAGAGTTCGAGGAGAAGGTCAATAGAGGGATCTTCTGGCAGAAATGGAATAAAATATTAATGCCATGTTTTTTGGAGTGCACTTGAAATTAGCCCTTCATATCTACATAGAAAGGGGGCCCTCTTCACAGAGTCTACGATGTTTGTACAGCAGCCCATAATGGACAAACCAATCTCTGGCTCTAGAGAGGACCATTTGCATCTTCGCAATGATTGCAATCTGCAACCTCACTACTAGATGCCACCAAATCCCACACACTGTGCCTTTAATTATGAACCTGGAGCCAGCAGCAGTCAACATTAATTAACTTAGCAAATACTCTGTAGTCTCTACTGGTTGCCTGGCAACCTCACTGTGTTGACAATACTCCAGGAAGTTACTACGTCAAGATGTACATGACACACAAAAGTAATAACTAGTGGTCAAGGGACTCTACAGTGACAAAGCAGACCTCTGGACTTTATGGAAAAGGAATGGAATGTGTTCTCATACAACATGGAAAGAAAAGTAGGTCTTCTATGTCTGAGCAAGATAAAGATTCCTTTTATAGAACATACTAGTGCATGTAAACTACTGAACTATATGCAACAAAGCAATCTATGCTCAAAGGTCTAGCTTTCAGAGCTTTCAACTTTCACAACCTTTTAGCTTAATTTTGTAACTTGTACTTTTCAAGTAGTTCCATGATCAAATACTCTGAAGTAATTCTTGCCTGCCTGCTGCTTTTTCCACTGCCAGTAAAGAACTTCACTGAGAGGGCGTAATGTGTGCGAATGACCCCGCCTGCCTCTCTGCACAGGCTCCCTGACTGACCAACCAGTAGGAGTCACTAGTGAAGCGACAAAGACTTCGTCCCTCACCGTCTTCCCACTCACAAACACTCGTCATGATGATGGATCGAGCGCCTCGCCAAGCCAGGAGCACTGCTGTGGGGGGACTGAACTATAAATTGGTCTCTTGGGGGGGGAGCGGTGAGTGGTTATACCCACTTTGGGCCAAATGTGTGATGCGTTGTGTAGTGTTGATGGACAAAATTGCCCCACAATACAATGAGTACCAGAAATGAAGGCACACTCATAGCTGGCCGAGCAGCAGGTCACTGCACTCATGATTCCATATAGTAGATATAATATGGTTATTGTACATGATGCCTGATATTTTAGCCGTCGTGCTTTTCTCTACCTTCTCCTAAATGTCCAGGAAAGAAAACAGCCAGCCTGGACTGGTAAATCTCAATGTCCACTCCTGCTCACTGGTGTAGTCGGGGAGGTTTTGTCATTTGTAAATTCACCGGCAGCTCCTTGGTTTTGCTTGCAATGAGCTACAGGCAGTTCCTGCTGCCATTACTACATGAAGTTCTCCCGACAATGGCTGAAGAGAACACAGCAGATGAGGCTTACTGATAATTTGACATCTGTCAAAGCATGTTCTGTACAACAGGAAATATTAGTGTATAGATGTAGTGCGGAACTGGACACTCTTCTGTTGTTTTGTATTTGTTCTTCTACAGCAGCAAACAATTTAACACAGACAATGGTCAATGTTGATGGAGAATGACTGTTACTATGCAGCTTTATCCTGCATACAAAAACAGATAAACTAATGCAAACTCCTTTTAAGGCATCGCATCATCCGAGAGTTGGATTTGCTGTCAAAACGTTTTGCGGCTCTGCACTCACCTCTCTAGAAGTTGGACTAAGTAAGAGTTTAATTCTGTTAACAGACTGTTCTCTGCACACTGGGCAAGCCGGGTTCAATGGGGCCTGATTTATGTGCTGACAGGCTGTGGAGGCTCGGTGTGTTCAGTGTGCATTGGAAGACATATCACTGCTGGAAGCTAAATAAAAAATCAATGAGAGTGAGGCTGGTTGGTTAGGGAGAGCGTCCGCTCGGCTGGAGTTTAACAGCATTTTAACTCTCTGCTGACTGAGGCTGGGGGAACAGCCATTGATTTTACCCCACCCCACCACACCTCCATCACCCGCTGCTTTTAATAAATCAGTTTAGTGTGCGCGCATGTGTCTGTGGTATACTTCCATTTCCTTCTATGTCAAACACTTGGATTTAACTCAGAGTGAACACATGTTAAAAAAGTAGTTAAGCCACCTTTAACACACACATTCACAGCTAGATGTCATTAATACATTTACAATAATCAGTGCATACAGTTGTATCTAACTGAAGTAAATTATTATCAAACTGGTCACTATTTTACGTATATTCATTACCTACTGAATACTATCCGCTGTGTTTGTCTACACCAGGGGTGGGCAATTACCTTTATGAGAAACAGGGACTGTTGTGGAAGGCAACAATTACATTCAACTTTGCCTTTAATACTTAGGGTTCTTCTCTCTGAGCCTGTTGAGAGGCTCAGTCCATGCAGAACAAAAAGCTATCCACAGGGCGACTCGGGCTCAGAAGGTACAGTGGGTTGTCCTTCAATCAGAAGATCGGCACCTCTAGTCCATGTTGATGTGTCCTAGGGCAAGACAGTTAACCCCAAATTGCTCCTGAAGACAGTGCCATCAGTGAGTGAAAGGGTGTGAATGCTTAGATAGTACAAGTCCATTTACCATTAACCATTCCACCTCTGTCTGTTTGGATCAAAAAGAGTTTACAAGCATCTTCAAGATTCTTGACAGGGAAGAGGACGTTTCTGATCAGAGCATCTCCCTCCCTGCTAGTGCACTGGATCTACAGAAAGTGACTCATGTGGATCATGCTAAAGAAATGATGGCTGAATTTAACCCAGGAAACTGGCTAATTGGGGAACTGAAACAAACTGGTTTGGAAGTGTTGTCCGACCATGTCCAGTTCAGAATGGCCAAACTTGAGACATGAGATGAAGCAGTTGTACAAATTAGTGCACAGACTTTTGTTCAATCTCTCCTGAGAGGCATTCATGGAGCTATATGTATGTTTGTAGCTGTTGTGTAAGTTGTTAATAGTATTGTCACCCAGAAAAGCCACGATATTATATTTTTCTCATCTTCTAAAAAGAGAAATTTGTGTGCAGGGTCTAACGCTATATCTGTGGTTGTTGAAACCACTTGTTGCAGCCTCATTCCCCTCTCTGTGTACAGCATTGTTGGGCAGTGAATTCATGTGTTAGATAATAAACCTAAGAGCTCAATATGATGAGAATCCTGTGACATCATTGCAGATGTGAGTGGGTACGTTTGCGCAAGGCTTGGTTTCAGAAAAGGTCCTGGAAGATTCTAGTGGCCATCACAGTCGCCTGACTTGAAAATCCACCAAAAATCTCTGGTTAGATTTGAAAAAAGGCAGTTGCAGCACGCAAACCCAAGAATATTCGAGAACTGGAGGCCATTGCCCATGAGGAATGGGCTAAGATTCCTCAGGAACGTTGTCAGAACATTTGTCTGGCTATGCATCACGTTTGCATCAGGTCATAACAGCAAAAGGGTTCTCTACGAAGTACTAAAGATGCTTGTCTTGAAGGGGTTGAATAATTTTGAGACTGCAGTAGTCATGAAAAGTGGCCTTTTGTGTTGAATTTGGAGAAACCACTTGTAGTATTAGTTGTGTTGAGCTATTTAAAATGTCCATGTTTGAGTTGTTTATTGAAAACAGCTGATAGTTTGTCAATTTTGCCAATAAACCTAATTTTCAACGGGGGTTGAATCATTTTGAGTAAAACTGTAGCTATAACTGTAAAAATGCAGAGCAAACATCATGACAAGACAGTACATCTGATGTGTCATAATTATGGGCCCTAATATTAGTTATTTCGATGCCAACAATCTCTCTGTAAAGCCAAATTGTTCTGTCTTCAATAATGCATAAAGATATGGAGGATATGATCCTGAATATTGGTCTTGAGGGAAAGTTGAATTTGAATGGATTTATTCTATTCTATTTATATGACCATTCTTTTCTAGTTGCAGTGTTTTCGTGAATGTGTAATGTAATATAAAATATACTAGCCCCAATAACAAAACGTGCTTCTTTACACAAGACCATCACAGAGCAGTGGTGAGGTAGAAATTGTGGTGACCACAGAAGGTGCTTCCCGAAGTGAAGGTAGATTTGTGAGCATGTTGACAAGACTACAGTGAAGTGAGACAACAAGGGCCAGCAACACAAACTACTCCGTGCCACCTCATGGACATGTGGCTGCTCCTGGGATAGTTGACCTAGATCCCACTGAGGAGAGAGGCTTCCCAGGTGTGTTACATCATTTAAACATTACATAATTGATTGCAATAAATTGTTGCTCTCTACATATGAATTGATCCAGTTTTAATTTGAACAATTTAAAAACTTTTTTTAGATTTGAAAATCCCACTGAGGCAGCAAAGAGATTCAAAGAAGACATTTTAAGCCAGCATGCAACAGGACAGTCATTATATATATTACCATGGATCTTGGGGACAGTGCAGAGGAGAGGGAAAGGGCAGTCCTTTCTTTTCATAAGATGGCTAATGTTGAGTGGGCTTGCCCCTTGACATGCACACTCAAGGGTAAATTGGTTACACACACAAAACTAAAGATAAAAAATCATCATATATTCATTTAACTGATGTCTGTACTATGTATTTTGCTTTTTCAGTAGATCCAGCAATTGGTGATGGCGTGACTCGCCATTTCTTTGCAACCATCATGTCAAACTTCAGTATAGTTTTGAGATGAATTTTGGTAAGTGAATATTCACTTTGGCTGATGGCTGGTTGTCAGCTATCATGTTATGTGTTTGGTTTGCACCAGTTCCAGGCTGAAAACAGATCTGTCTCTACTTACCCAGAGAATACCTAAAACCTTAAAAAACAAACAAATGTGACGCAGCTGCTGTGGCCCTGTAGAAACACCCAAAGTATTCAGTGGCTAATTGATATTTCCTTACTAATTCTGTATGAAAGTTTGAATATCTAGTATGTCCTTTACATTCTGCACTGTCGATGTTCTTTCACTTTTCTCTTTTAATTGAAGTACCAGGAGGAACTCTTCTTTTTGAGGGGGAACAAGTTCATCTGATTCCCTCCACTTTGCATTACCTTTTGGAGAGTGACTTCTTAGTTGTTGCTGGCCGAATGATTGGTCGTTCTTTCCTCCATAGTGGGCCATGCCTTGGAGGACTCAGCCCAGCTATCCTGCATGTGCTCTTTGGTGGATCCCCAGAAGAAGCCATAATAGATATTAAGGACTGTGCTGACCTTGATATCTGTGAGACAATCAAAGTGGTACAATACATTTTTCCAGGAAGATTTCAACGATACAAATTCAGAGCAAGGACAATAAAAGTAATATCAAATGTCAGAAATTCTTTTCAGATATTTATAATACCACAATCACATAATTTACTAATTTAAACCAGCAGGGAGTGCTGAAGCAATATTAAAACCATAAACGTATTTACATTTCTTGAAAACACATAATTATAGTGACGGATGTCATCATGTAAAATGTGTTGAGCAAACACAGTTTTAACAGGTTCCCAACATCCTGTTCAAAAGTGATACAAATTACATTATTTGGCATGTGGTTTGAGACCAGTGGGTGTTGTCAACCGCGTGATTGATAGTTATTTACAAGTTGTCCTTTCCCTATTTGTTGTATCAAATCTGAATATTATGCAAGTCTTGAGAAATCAGGAATTCCAATCTATTCTAATTCTAAATGTCATTATTAGCTGGAGGGTACAGCAGAATTGTCATCAAAAGAAAAGAACATCATTAATGAGTTGGCACTGTCCTGGGATTTGCCTCCAGTCACATCTGAGAACAGGAGATGGCTGCTTGACAAACTGCTCCTCCATGCTGTGAGTATTCTTATCTGTACTTAACAGATCATATAAACCAGACCGACTAATCAGAGTTCAAGTTCTGATGTAGGACAACATTTTGTCTTTCACATTTTGTCTTTTTTGTGACATACACAGATAAATGTTGATGAGTTTATGAATGAATGCTAATTAGGCTATTAGTTACAGATTAGTAAGGCTGCTTTGCTTTTCTGTTGTAATGCAAATGTTTTGCAGGTCCATGGAAGAACCTCAAGACAAGTTAAACAGTTACGAAGGAGGTTAAAAGAGACACTGATCTGGCCTTTGCTAACTGAGAGGAAAGACACAATTCCTGTAATGACTTGTATTTTATTTGAAAGAATTACTACCACCTAGTGGTACGTTTTGGTATTACGTGTTTTCGTTCACACTGTTCAAATACTGCCGCCTAGTGTTAGGAGTAGATACTGCCGTGTTCACCTACTATGCGTGGCACATGTGACAGGAAGTAACGGATTCTTTTTCCTGGTTTGTTGACAACGTGACTCCGTTGTATTCAAGTGATTGTGCAATAGTATCCTCATTCATCCTGCATTTTCTGACCCTCTGAGTGGCAATGCCAGTGAGTATGATTTACTTATATAGCTTCAGGGATTTCTGAGGGTTTATTTTGTTAGTTGGTTCTAATCAGAAATAGTTTGATGACGTGTGCAACATGTAACTGATGAAGATATGTAGATGGCACAGCAATGTACGTTTCTAGTATTGTTATACACAGTATTTAAGTTTGATCAAAACTAATATGTGATTGTATGTTTGTTTTGTAGTTTCACACTTCTTCATATTAAACCTGTCCATATACAACACGCTGGTCTGTTCCTTGGAGGAAGAGTATGATGAAGAGTTTAGCTGACTGCAAAGCCCAATACACGACACAGAGTCAACATTGTGTTGGAGCAGAACAGTGAAATGGCAGCACTCTGCGAGGGAGCAGAAGTCAACAACGGATAGCAACAAGTTAAAGTAAAGTCACTCCATCTTCCCTCACGTCAGTTTATCCAACATCGCGGAAAACATGGAGAGCACAGAGATTACAGAAAAAGACAGAGAGGAGACCAGGTCACTCGCTGCCCACTCTACAAATTCTTCAAGATCTTCAGGAAAGCTGAGTACTAGATCATCAGTGAGGTCATCAACCAGGGCTAGTATGGCAGCAGCCCAGGCAAGAGCAGAAGCACAAGCTGCGAAAACAAGAGCGTCATTTGCGCAGGAAGAAATGGAAATTAAATTAGAAAAGGCTCGCCTAGAAGCAACTCTTGATGCACTTCAACTACAGAGGGAAGCTGAAGCTGCTAATGCAAAATCAGAGGTAATGGAATCTGCTGCTGCTAGGTTTGACACAGGAGAAAAAAGTGAAGGTTTCAATCTTTTACCTATGGAAACAAACTCAATGCAGAAGGTTAGTGAATATGTAACTCTGCACTCCAACATGGAGCCTGCTGAAAAAAGGACAGATATGCATGTGCTGCATGATGATGTCACAGCTTCACACCAGCATTGGAAGCCTACAAGGCAGTCCACATCAACTCACCCTAGTGCATTAGAGGGGCAGTTTGGCTTCCCACCAGCAGGGGATGTTGAAACAAGATTTAAGAGTGAAGATACAAGTAAACAGCAACAACGTTGTTCATCTTATGGTCCACATCCTCAACAGATAAACAACCCACAACTTACTGCCAATAACATCGCAACCACCGAGCTTGCAAGGTTTCTGGCAAAGAGCCAATTGGTAACAGAAGTACTTACTAAGTTTGATGACAAACCTGAAAACTATCTCAGCTGGAAGTCCACCTTTCAGAACGTCATAGCAGAACTGGGTCTCACAGCCAGTGAAGAAGTGAGTCTGCTCATTAAGTGGCTGGGCCCAGAGTCGGTGGAGTATGCTCGAAGAATTAAGGGAGTTAACAGTCGTCAGCCATCTGTTGGGTTAAAAATGATCTGGTCCAGACTAGAAGAATGCTTTGGTTCTCCCGAGGCGATAGAGAGGTCGCTGTTCACGAAACTAGAGAATTTCCCAAAACTAAGCACTAAAGACTACCTCAAGCTCCGGGAACTGGGAGATTTGCTGCTTGAAGTGGAGACTGCAAAGTTTGATGGGTACTTACCAGGTTTAAGTTACCTAGATACTTCCAGAGGAATAGGTCCAATTGTGGAAAAGCTTCCCTTTCCCCTGCAAGACAAGTGGACAATGGTTGGGTCAAAATTTAAAGAAGAACATAAAGTGACATTTCCACCATTCTGGTTCTTTTCTGAGTTTGTAAGGAAGGAAGCCAAAGCAAGGAATGATCCAAGCTTCATTACTGCTTCTCACTACTCCATCCCAAAGAAAGAAGGTCTCTCACGCTTTTCCAATACAAAGCAATTAGTCACTGTACACAAGACCGATGTCTCTGCAGAGGCAAAATCAAAGACCGAAAAGTCAGTGGAAGATTTGAACAAGATGTGCCCCATGCATCACAAGCCGCATCCACTGAAAAAGTGTAAGGGTTTCAGAAACATGCTTCTGGAGGACAGAAAGAAGTTTATTAAGGAAAATTACATCTGCTACCGCTGTCTTGCATCTTCTACTCACCAGGCGAAAAACTGTGAGGTCGCCATCAAGTGCCTTGAATGCGGAAGTGACAGGCACTTATCCGCTCTTCATCCAGGTCCACCATCACAGTCAGTCAACACCTTCGGCGCCCCTAGACAGTATGGTGGGGAGGAGGAAGACAAAGACAAGCCAGATGCGACAGCCATGTGCACAGAAGTCTGTGGAAGTAGCTTCTCAGGAAAATCATGCTCTAAGATTTGCCTTGTTCAAGTTTTCCCTCAGGATCAGCGACAGAACATCAAAAGGGTGTATGCAATCTTGGATGAACAAAGCAATGTTTCACTCGCAAAAGCTGAGTTTTTCGACATGTTCAATGTCAATAACACACCTGAACCATACACTCTGAAGACCTGTGCTGGGGTTGTGGAAACATCAGGCAGAAGAGCACACGGCTTCACTGTGGAAGCCATTGATAAGACAATTAGTCTCTCTCTTCCCACCCTCACCGAGTGCAGCGCTATTCCCAACAACCGAGATGAAATACCTACTCCTGAAGTGGCTTGGCATCACCAACATCTGAGGCCTATAGTTGAACACATACCAACCTTGGATCCAGATGCAGAAATCCTCCTGCTCATCGGGCGTGACCTACTGAGAGTTCACAAGGTGAGGAAGCAGTTAAATGGAAAACACAATGACCCATACGCACAGAAACTGGACCTGGGCTGGGTCATTGTAGGTGACGTGTGTCTTGGCAACACTCACAAGCCAGCAGAAGTTAGTGTCATGAAAACACACATCTTAAACAGCGGACGCCCCAGCCTCTGTCCCCCATGTTTGAGTCACATCAATGTGAAGGAGAAACTTGGCTTCAAGAACATTCCAAGAGCTATTCCCTCACAGCTGAATGTCTCAGCTCTTGCTTCAGAGTCAATTTTGGAAAAACTAGGAGAAACTGTCTTTTGCCAGACTGACAAGGACAACCAGTTAGCACCATCAGTTGAAGACATGATGTTCTTGCAGAAGATGGAGGAAGGCTTCATCAAAGACCACGCAAATAGCTGGGTTGCCCCATTGCCGTTTCGTGTACCCAGGCGTCTTCTTCCAAACAACAGAGACTACGCCCACAAACGGCTTCAGTCTCTTCGGCGCATGCTGGATAAGAAAGAAGACATGAGAGCTCAATTTCTTGAGTTTATGCTGAAGATGTTGCATAATAACCAGGCAGAGCTGGCACCACCAATAAAAGAAGGAAAAGAAAGATGGTACCTTCCGATGTTCGGAGTCTACCACCCACAGAAACCTGGACAGATACGTGTGGTATTTGACTCAAGTGCACAGTTCGAAGGAGTGTCGCTGAACGATGTGTTACTTGCAGGACCGGACCTTAATAACAGCCTCTTAGGGGTCCTCCTCCGTTTCCGAAAGGAACCAGTGGCCATCACAGCCGACATACAACAAATGTTTTACTGTTTTGTCGTCAAAGAGGAAGACAGAGACGTGTTGCGATTCCTCTGGTACAAAGACAACGACCTCAGCAAGGATGTAGTGGACTACCGCATGAGAGTACATGTCTTCGGTAACCGACCTTCTCCAGCTGTAGCAACCTTCGGACTGAGAAAGGCAGCAAGGGAAACAGAAGGGCGGTATGGTCGTGATGCAGTGCAGTTCATTGAAAGGGACTTCTATGTCGACGATGCTCTGAAGTCTTTTCCAACTGAAACCGAAGCTGTTGATGTTTTGCAAAGAGCTCAAAAAATGCTTGCTCAATCCAACATTCGCCTTCACAAAATCGCATCCAACAGACTGGAGGTGATGAATGCTTTCCCCGTTGAAGACCGGGCTAAGGACATTAAAGACTTGGATTTGTCGGAAGATGAGATTCCAGTTCAGCGTAGCTTGGGAGTCAGCTGGAATGTCAGTTCTGACACCTTCACATTCCAAGTTCCACAGAATCAGAAGCCTTTTACACGCCGTGGAGTGCTTTCAGCAATCAACAGCCTGTTTGACCCGTTAGGTTTCCTGGCCCCTGTGACAATCAAGGGAAGACTTCTTCTCAGGGAACTCAGCAGCAGTGCCCTTGAATGGGACAGCCCCTTGCCTCAGAACATGTACGATGAATGGAGAAGATGGCAAGATTCTCTGCAAGATCTTAGAGAGCAGTTTGTGCCTCGCACATATGTATCATTCTCCATTTCACAAGCCAAGTACAGCGAGCTCTGTGTGTTCGCAGATGCTTCTGTAAAAGCTATAGCTGCTGTAGCTTACCTGAAGGTCACCCACGAGACTGGTCAAAGTGAAGTTGGGTTTGTTTTAGGTAAGGCCAAGCTAGCTCCTGCACTAGAGCCTACTGTTCCCCGACTTGAACTCTGTGCTGCAGTACTTGCTGTAGAGATGTCTGAGATCATTGTGCGAGAACTTGACATGCATATCGACAGAGTTACCTTCTACACTGACAGCAAGGTTGTTCTCGGATACATTCATAATAAAAACAGACAATTCTACGTATACGTCAACAATCGTGTGCAAAGAATAAAACAGTCTTCTCAGCCAGAGCAGTGGAAGCATGTTCCCACCGAGCACAATCCAGCCGACCATGGCTCACGATCAGTGGCTGCATGTAACCTGCTTAAAACTAATTGGCTGTCTGGTCCAGCATTCCTGCTGAAAAATGAGAACTTTACAGATGAAGAAAGGGCCCAATTCAAGCTCATCAACCCAGAGTCGGACGTTGAAATACGCCCTAAAGTGACCACGCTCACTACCACAGTGTCAAAAGGAACTTTAGGAACACAACGCTTTCAGCACTTTTCCAAATGGGATTCTCTAGTGAAAGTGGTAGCTCACCTTCGTCACATTGCTCACAGCTATGCAAAGTCTAAGGATGACAGCAGCTGCACTGGATGGCACTTATGTAAGAAGGCGCTCACAGAGGAGGGTCTAGTCAAAGCGGAGCATGTTGTCATCAGATGTGTGCAACATGAGGAGTATGCAAAGGAAATCAAGTGTCTGCATGCAAAACAAGACTTACCATCCAATAGTTCTCTTCGAAAACTGAATCCAATCGTAGATTCTGATGGCTTGCTTCGAGTGGGAGGACGCCTCTCAAAGGCTAAGCTGCAGAGTCACGAGGCAAATCCACTGCTTATTCCGGGCAAACATCATGTGGCCTTGTTGCTCATTCGTCACCACCATGCATCAGTGAAGCATCAAGGAAGGCACATAACTGAGGGAGCTGTGAGATCAAGTGGTTTATGGATTGTAGGAGGCAAGAGAAGTATCAGTAGCGTTATACACAAATGTGTATTGTGCAGGAAATTACGGGGTCGGATGGAGCAGCAAAAGATGGCAGACCTACCCTCACAGCGCTTGCAGATGGATCCCCCATTCTCATATGTTGGGCTGGATGTTTTTGGTCCCTGGGAGGTAGCTGCACGTCGCACCAGAGGTGGACAAGCCTACAGTAAGAGATGGGCTGTTCTGTTCACTTGCCTGTCAACGAGAGCAGTTCACATTGAAGTGATAGAGAGTATGAATTCCTCCAGTTTCATCAACGCTCTCCGCAGATTCTTTGCTATTAGAGGACCTGCAAAACAACTGAAGTCGGACTGTGGAACAAACTTTGTCGGTGCATCCAAGGAGCTGAAGTTGGACCATCCGCACCCAGGAGAGGCTAGTGTTGAGGACTACCTGCTCAGCCAGCGATGTCAGTGGGTTTTCAACCCACCCCATTCATCCCACATGGGTGGGGTGTGGGAGCGAATGATTGGGATAGCTCGACGTATCCTAGATTCCATGCTCCTGCAAGCTGGAAATCCAAAGTTGACCCACGAAGTCCTTACAACTCTGATGGCAGAGGTTTCAGCTATCCTAAATGCAAGACCACTCGTGCCTGTCTCTTGCGACCCAGAAGCACCTTTTATTTTGACCCCTTCTACTCTTCTCACTCAGAAAAAAGGGGTCCCTGAAGTTCCTCCTGGAGATTTCACCAAGAGTGATATGTTCCAACACCAGTGGAAGAGAGTTCAGGTCTTGGCTGACATCTTTTGGGCTCGATGGCGGAAAGAGTACCTGAGCACACTTCAAAGCCGCCAGAAATGGTTTCACAACCGGCCAAACCTTAAGGAGGGAGATGTTGTTCTGCTGAAGGACAATCAAGCAAAAAGGAATGAATGGCCGATTGGTGTTATTGTGAAGGCTCTACCAAGTGAAGATGGACTTGTCCGAAAAGTAGAGATCAAAGTAGTCAGAAACAAAGTAATCAAAACCTTCTTCAGACCTATCACAGAGTGTATACTCCTTCTGTCCCCAGAAGACTAGATGATTGGTTGGCATCACCACTGATGCCAGGCGGGGAGTGTAATGACTTGTATTTTATTTGAAAGAATTACTACCACCTAGTGGTACGTTTTGGTATTACGTGTTTTCGTTCACACTGTTCAAATACTGCCGCCTAGTGTTAGGAGTAGATACTGCCGTGTTCACCTACTATGCGTGGCACATGTGACAGGAAGTAACGGATTCTTTTTCCTGGTTTGTTGACAACGTGACTCCGTTGTATTCAAGTGATTGTGCAATAGTATCCTCATTCATCCTGCATTTTCTGACCCTCTGAGTGGCAATGCCAGTGAGTATGATTTACTTATATAGCTTCAGGGATTTCTGAGGGTTTATTTTGTTAGTTGGTTCTAATCAGAAATAGTTTGATGACGTGTGCAACATGTAACTGATGAAGATATGTAGATGGCACAGCAATGTACGTTTCTAGTATTGTTATACACAGTATTTAAGTTTGATCAAAACTAATATGTGATTGTATGTTTGTTTTGTAGTTTCACACTTCTTCATATTAAACCTGTCCATATACAACACGCTGGTCTGTTCCTTGGAGGAAGAGTATGATGAAGAGTTTAGCTGACTGCAAAGCCCAATACACGACACAGAGTCAACATTGTGTTGGAGCAGAACAATTCCCCTCCTCTTTCCAAGAGCATCTGATTTACAGTGCACACCACAGGTACAGTAAGTGACCCCATGATGCTAGGTTTGAATCCTACTTGAAGGACCGAGAATACTTTGTGTCTGTAGCTAATTACACATCAGAGCTGACTAAAGTGACATGTGGTGTTCCCCAAGGTTCAATACTGGGGACTCTTCTGTTCAACATCTACATGCTTCCACCAGCTCAGATTATGGAAAACAACAAAGTGTGTTATTATGCAGACGACACACACATCTACATAACTATATCAGCAGGGGACTATAATCCCATACAAGTGCTGGGTAAATGCATTGAACAAATCAACAACTGGATGTGTCAGAATTTTCTTCAATTAAACAAAGATAAAACAGAAGTCATTGTTTTTGGTACCAAGGACGAACGATTGAAAGTCAGCGCTCAGCTTCAATCACTGATGTTAAAAACCACAAACCAAGCCAGAAATCTAGGTGTAGTTATGGATTCAGACCTCAACCTGAACAGCCATATCAAGACAATTACAACATCAGCCTCCTATCACCTGAAGAATATATCAAGGATTAGAGGACTTATGTCTCAACAGGACTATTGTAACGGTCTGTTTACAGGTCTCTGTAAAAAGTCAATCAGAAAGCTGCAGCTGGAGTCCTCACAAAGACCAAGAAAGTGGATCACATCACTCCAGTTCTGAGGTCTTTACACTGGCTTCCTGTCCAACAAAGAACTGACTTTAAAGTCCTGCTGTTGGTTTATAAAGCACTGAATGGTTTAGAGCCAAAATACATCTCTGATCTGCTGCTACCTTATGAACCATCCCGACCCCTTAGGTGGTCTGGGACTGGTCTACTTTCTGTTCCCAGAGTCACAACTAAACATGGAGAAGCAGCGTTCAGGTTTTCTGCTCCAGATATCTGGAACAAAGCCCCAGAAAGCTGCAGGTCTGCTGAGACCCTCAGCTCCTTTAAATAAAGACTTTTCTGTTTGCTGCTGCCTTTAATTGAACCACATCCAAAGAAGTTAATCAATTTCCTACATTTCTGCATTTTACTACTGTATTTATTTCTTACACTGCTTTTTAGTGTTTTAATGACTGTTTTTAATGTTTCAATCAATGTTCTTAATTGTTTTTAAATCTCCTTTTCTTTTGCCTTATGTTTTGATGCTTTTGATAGTTTTATGTGAAGCACTTTGAATTACCTTGTTGTTGAAATTTGCTATACAAATAAACTTGCCTTGCCTCCTTTTTTTAAGTTAAACCTACATTACATCACTGCATGAGCAATTACTGCTCAAACGTGGTTGTCCTGAAGTCCATGCAAGTTGAGTTTCATAGAAATTAACTGACACTAATTGCTGCCTCAAAGGAAGGAAACCAATTTAAAAAACGTGTTACCCATGCAAAAACCTCCGATATGGTTCTTTAAAATATCTACAACTATGCCCTGATCAAAGTACAATTTGGATTATTCGAATTGAAAATTTCTCATTTTCTTTTCTGCTGTTTATTGTGCTTTCTATTCTCTAGTTTGTTTGGAAACACAAGTGTTAACTGATAGTATAAAATGAATCCCTCAGATGGTCTTGGAGAAGATGAAGTGGCCAATACAGGATGAGGATGAAGACAGTGATGTCTCTTCAGAGGATACATGTCGGATCACAGGATTGCTTCGCACATTTATTGAGAACGGTAAATGAATAGAAACCTTTAATAGTTCCTCACAGGTTATTTATCCGAGTCTGTTGTGCTTCCTCTACTTTTCTTTTTAACTATGAATTCTCAGCAACACTATAAAGAATAAAGCCTTGAGACGATCACTGTCCCAGGTATCTTCCGACCACCCAGCCAGACCTGCCAGACTAGACGCCATAGAAAGCAGAGTTGACTGCTCCAGTAAGAGAGCCCAGATGAAAGCCAAGCGAAACCAGCTAGGACCTGAGGCTTCTCCACTGCCCATCCTGGCTGATGTCTGGTCAAAGGAACATAAAACAGATGAAATAAGAGTGAAGGCGAACCCAGCAATGACTGTTAAGCCTGCATCTTTACAGAGACCTGGCTCCATCGTGGCATCCCAGATCAAGACCGCAGAGAGGTGGACTCTATGCTTACATCATGATGCTTTGTGCTCAAACATAGTCAAAGTTGATGGACAATGATGTCAGCGTTTTTATGCCGGATATTCTCTGCCTAGAGAGTTTTGTTCTACTGTTTACATTCCTCCTGCAAATTAAAAAAATGCACTACTGTTTCTGTTTTGTTCTATAATTTTTATCTTGTTTAACATAAATTGGTTATAACTGCATTTTGTTTTATCAGCTTTTGTTTCACAATAAAAATACATTATCCTTGAATCTTTGTTATTTGATAAACATTTGCTAATGCTAGCAGTAAACACAAAGTGCAGCTTAGGTCATACATCAAAATATTGGGATTTTTACACAAAATTCCTAATCAATCAGGCGTGTTGAAACCTGTTTCGTTAAACTATGTTGGAACTACCTTATTCTGTCTGTATATATCATATTTTTAGTAACAGTTATATTTTAGTTGTGAATTTTTATCCTTTACTGTTTATTACTTATTTATGATACTTGTTTTGATATAATGTTTTTTACTATGTCTCTTATTTGCAATGTCCACTTTGCTGCTGTAATCCTGTTCATTGCCCCATTGCGGGACTAATAAAGGATTATTTTATCTTATCTTAACTAAAAAAATGATCATGCTTGGTTTTGGATGAAAACTCAACCACCGTATTCCTAGTGTTCCCATATTTTCTGTCAAATGAAAATTGAGTACAAATTAAGTAATGTTTGGGCCGACGTGAATATCACTAAAACTCACTTTTCAACTAAGACCTCCTCAAAAGTCACCAGGAAAAACAGAACAAAACTGAGACAATGAGAGACATAAATACATGAATATAACCCTTTGGAAAACAGCAGATAAAATAAACATGCACTGAATCACTCAATGTCCTTTATCAGTTTTTGCAAATTAAATCTTTTTTTTTTTTTTTAAATGAAAAAAGTTGTGGAAGGCTACCAGACCATAATGAAATATTTCCATGACACTTATCCAAAGACAAATAAGTGTGCTGTGTTACGCCCTCTCACCTCAACTGCAGACTTATCTAACTGGCACACCCTGATCAACCTAATGAGGCCCGGGCATAAACCAGGGCGAGAGGGCACATTATTTTGTGTCTAGTCCATTAAAATCACCTCTAACAGCCATGACCGTCCAACACAGTCATCGTCCACTACAATTAGCGAGTACAAATTATGCAAATATTAACTAGTGGAGCCGCTGTAAGGATGCAGACCACAGAAGCTTGTATAAGCAGGGAGGTGAAGGAGAACTGGGGAGGCATGTTGTCCAGAGGGCAGCCAGTGATTAGTAGCATCAACAAATCCATTGTCACGGCGATGATGTTGTTTGGGTGGGGACAGAGTGAGGTGACAGAGTGACAGGGGTAATTACTTAGGAGAGGTCAGCCTGAGGTGACTTGGGGTGAGACAACACTGCAGGGGACCCACCGGGCCCCCATGTCACTGACAGCAACCTACTGAACTCTGCACCCCCCTGCTACAGAGAGGTCGCTGTACATACACCATACTAGACAACTGTAAGCGTAGAGGCAGACATAGGTGTACATCAAATGTGAATCTGTGGAGTTTTATCTCCTTAACTAAAAATCATTTATACTCCACATCGTTGCCAATCATTTAGGAATGCATGCTGTACAGATTTATATATAATGCACATTCATGCATTTGTCCTACTTTTCTAACTATCTATTGGGTTCCAGTCATTTCCATGTGGTTTGAAAATCTATTAGATAATTCTTAAAATTCACCTACGTTTCCTCGATAACAGTGAATTTCAAACTGCATTACCTTTTGGCTCAGTGGTAGAGCAGGGTCGTCCTTGAAACCTGCACTGATCGAACCCTGATCGAACCGCCAATCCTTCAATCAGAGGATTGGCTCCACAAGTCCATGTTCGGTGTGTTCATGGGCAAGACACTGTACCCCAAGTGTTAGCCCTCGGTGCATTGTGGCAACTTGCACGGTAGCCCCATGTCATCAGTAATGATGAATGGGTGAATGATGATATGTAGTGTTAAAGCGATTTGATTGGTCGGAAAGACTAGAAAAGAGAAATACAAGTACAGTCCATACATTGTGTACTGCATTACCTCAGACAACAAGTCCTACAACCTTGTGTTTAAATATCCCCAAAGAAATTATGACAATTAGATAAACAAACCAGAGTTTGCTTTACCAGGACCAAAGAAGCCAGGTTTGAAAATGCCCCAAGATACAATATTGCATGTAAGTTTTACACAATGCATGAAGTTTTACACTGCTTGAGATTGAACCATCTGTACACAGTCCCATTGAGAGAGGGAAGGAATAAAGGGCTACATCCAATGACATGGCAATGATTATTATGAGGCCAACTAACCTCCTTCTGCAGCTGGTGGTTTGGCTCATTTTTTAAGTACAGTTTCATATGGTTTTAGATGAATGCTCATATATACATTTTTGTGTGTGTACAGTGTACAGTTTATTTAGTCCGTTACTGTTATCGTCCTGCTCCTCCTGAGAAAGTCCAGCCAAACTGTCCTCTCTCCAAAAGTCTAGAACTGGTTCTCACAAGAATAGAGACATAAAAAAACAAGCACAAACAGACAAAGCCTGAGGGGAAGTGACAGAGCCACTAGGAAGCGTTGCAGAGCCTGCTGTGAGTAGAGGAGTGTAGCTCTAGCTCTCTCCATAGATCAGCTCCACAAAGAACTCGCTCTGTCAGTGCTTTACCTCTCTTCATACGACTTGTCACCACGCTCTTCCTCTTTAGCGCTTCTCTCACTTAGATGAAGCCATGTTAGAGAGAGGGTGGGAGCAAGGCGCTCTAATGCATTCAGAGGAGATTGGTTGTGAAGTCTAGCTCCCCCCTATACTCTTCCTCCGAGGCTGGCCTATTGATTGTTGTGTGTGATGCTGCTTCCTGAGATCCCCGTCAAGCCTTGTTATGGCAGCGGCGTTTCTCTGCCTGGGTTGGCAGGTAACTGCAGTGATGCAGTCTGGAATTTTAACAGCCCGCAAGCTTCATCAGAAACCTTTGGGCTCATTTCCCTGGTATTTTTTCCCTGTTGATTCCATCTTTGGTTCTAAATGGTCATCGTTTTGGAGATTCTGCACTACACTTTACTTACACATCAGTTAACCTTGAAACATATTTGCTTTCTAATTTTTGCCAAAAAACTTTGACTTACTGTTGGAGGTGCTCTCTGTCTCTGTCAATGTAGTCACTATAGCATTTTCCTTTAAGGTCCTCACCACTGCAGTACACTTTGAGTGCTGTCTCAACATTTTCTGTGGTCCGGCTAAAGATGGCACGGATCAATGATCTGTGCCTCAAATAATGTCTTTCTAAGAAATCTATTGTGTCAGAGATGCAAACAATTAGTTGTAAAGCTGTACAATTGCATGTACACTTCCTGTGATTGGCTGTTTTCCTAAAAGTCAGTGCAAGGAGGGTTCAAATAGTGATTAAGCCAACAAACAAGTTCTTTGTTTAACACAATGGTAGAAATACACATACAAAGCTTTCTCTCAGGGTAGTATGAGCTTAGCTCATAAGTGACGATGCTGACCACTCGTTTCTTCAGGTTATTTCAAAATCCTCCCTTAGAAAGACATAATGGACACCAGCCTCATTTCAACTCCCACAGTTAGCTATACATGGATAGACACATCCTCAAGCAGCCATTTGTGTATCAATACTTTTACTGACTTTGTAGTATTGGTGAGGTTTTCCAACAGTACCAGAACGCTGTCATTATGCATAATCATTACACACAGGTGTGGTTATTTATGATTCATCACATGTACCTGTCATCACAGCGATATATCAATCTTCATTATTAAACATCTGAAAGGTTATTATTAAGTTGATCATTTGTTGAACTCATATTGAAGCTGACAAAGTTATTCTGAATGAAGCGATTATTAAACCCGATACATTTTGGGTGGAATGTAATTAAAAAGAAAGACAAAATGTATCACTCATGAATAGTTTTTTTTTAAATGATGTTTAAAAATGCACCTTGATTTTTAAATGTACTGCAAAAATCAGTGAAACACTCACCATATCATTCAATACAACATTTGTAATTACTGTTTAATATTGAAAAGCAAATATTAAGATTTTAAAGTATGTTATGGCTAAATAATCCAAAAATCCATCAGCAAGCCAAGGATCCCTCTCAACAGATTTCTAGAGGTCTAGGACCCTTTTTTAGCTCTCAGAGTTCTCTTGAAAATGTTATCTTTGTGTCATTTCATTCTAATCTTTAATAGATATTTTGTAAATAAATTAAATGTAAAAATAAATTAAACAAATACCAACATACGAGTCTTCATAATGTCCTGTGACTTTTCATGCATATCAGGTGAGCACATGCTTTTTGAGATGAAACTGGACAGCCTTGATACTTTGCAGGGAGCTTGTGAAGAGTTAATCTTATTCAATATTTAATGCAGGCGTTTTTTGTGTTTGATTACCCAACTTGCTCCTGTGCATACGCAGTCCTCTCGTCCTGGCCTGGAAGAACAAGGGGGATGAACTCGGCCCTCCCTTAGTCACTCATTCGATGCACTCATCCATGCAGCCTCCCTCCATCATTCTCTTATCCCATTGCTCTCTGCTCTGCCCATTAACTTCAATTAATATGATGGTTCATCAGTGGTGGAGGACACTGTCACGCGGCTATACCCCACTACTTATCTGATTACTCTTAATGGGAGAAAATACGATAAACAAATTCAATTATCCCTGACCTATTTCCAATGGTGGGGACACAGGATTATTATTCATGTCATCTCTGAAGTATGAATATGAAGAGAACTAATTACCTTGGTGTCACGTTATGGATGGACAGGGTATGTAAATATATTACATATTCATGTTGAAGAACTACTCTGCATTGTAAAGGCCAGAGAGGGAGTGAGTGATACTGAAGATGAACACCCCCTGTTGTGTCCTCAGTGGCCATCAATTCTTCACTGAGAGCGGCCTTCATTCGCCTGTATTGATGACGGGAATGCTGGCACCTTGGAATCCTCCAGCAACCACAGAAATGATGAAGACAGATGGATATGGATTTAATTAAATCCGGACCTGACTATATGAAGATTGAAAGAGGTAATTGAAGATGAATGCACGCTATGGATGCTAATCCAACCCCTGGTTTGAATCCTCGTTTCAAGAATTTCAAAGACATACTTTGCACAAATGAAGAAGGAGCTACATGGAATGCTGGGTTTGGAAATGTTTTCATCCTTAAATTATAATTGCACAGGGTTCTTGTTCAAGTTAATGAACTTGCTAACATTCATTCATGACAATGCGATGTTCACATGACAAGGAAAATGTGGTTTGCTCTTTGAGGAAGATGTTTTTTCTACCATGTAAAGAAAATAGGTGTTGTTCGTTGTTGTTAATTAAAGCTGCCTTGGTCGATATTTGTCATATGAACAATGTGTAATTGGAAGGTGTTGCTCAAAATGGCAAAAAAAATACGACCCACCACTGCAGTTCCCTTCAACTCATTCAGAGCATTCAGTCTCTTTTAGCTCATCGTTTTGGTTTTGTAGCCTGCAAACATTGCCTGTGTGTGATCAACAAAGTATCTTATCTTAAAGTCTAGACAACAACTAGCTGGTGAACATTGTGGAATACTTAGCAGCTAAAGAGACAGATATTTTTCTGGAGTTGGTGGAGACCAAACCAGAGCTAAAAAAAGATTGAACAATGGACTTACACCCCATTTCCGATGCTCTCCTCTACTTGACTCGCTCTATTTTGGTTTTCCATTAGCAAAAGTTGTGGATAGTACCTGGTACTTGGTACATTTTTATGGTACCTTGATCCAGGTTCTAAGCGAGCTGAGCCGATTCTAGAATATGGAGTTAAAACATTGCAGACTGATTGGTCATCAGTGATCAACCTGCACAAACCTGACCCATTTTTATATAGTCAAGCTCCCGTCAATAGCAGATGCAATTTTTTTATTAATTTCAACCCATTTATAAAAGCGTTACAGCCCACAAAACTACACCTTTAACACCACTGTACAATTGACTGGGTTAGTGCATGCTTTTCTGTTTGGTTGCTGATGAAAGGATTTAGCGAGTGGCGTGTGGAAGATGATGTCATTGCAGTAGCGTAGCTACAGCGATCACCTGTGAAGCTGATCGCTGTTAAATCGAACCGAACCATGCCGTGGAAATGAGGCATTACATTTATCAGGTGGACAGAACTATGACTCCAAATGAATATTAATGCTGCTCTAGATCTGCTGGGTGTGTAACTGTTGATAACTAATTAGTGTTAGTTCTAAAATATTTGAACTTGTTCCACTGCCCCCAAGTGGTCAAAAATCGATGAATGCAGTTTTATGTGACGTTACAGTTGTTGTACGTCTTTGCTCCAAGAAAATCATGTAACATGTTAAACTTCACTGGAAATAAGATCATCAACCGTCCATTAGCATCTGCTAAATATTATGACAATTCTAAGACTGTGTGCAGTATCAAATGGCTTGTTCAGATGGGTCTGTGCCTTTCCTCATCATAACATCATGTCTGTGGAATAGCATGGGCTCCCTCTGTTGGTCGTCAGCTGGCCTGTGCTGTACTGGTAAAAGAGGAGATATGGAGCCAGTGTGACTGTCATTGGAGATAAATGGGGATCCAGAAGTGTTCAGGCCACTTCCTTCTTTGTTCCTAAAACCAAAAAAACAATGCATCTTCAGAGATGAAGAAATTCACTTGATTTAATCTCCGCTGAGAACCAGTGACTGCTATTCTAACGCCATGTGCTTCCTTATATTGAGCTGCTGACTGCTGTTGTTTCAACCCTTGTGTGCCTGCCTTTCTTTCTTTTTTCCTTTTCCCTTACACACACGTCCCTCTCCAGCTTTCTGTTTGTGTGTATATGGGTGTGTGTGAGTGTGTGTATATTTATCTCTCTGTCTCTGAATACGCTTGTGTCTCGGAGAGTTCACTGACTCTAAAGGATCGATGAAGGGAGGAGATTCACAGCCAATTATTTTCAGCTTAATGGTCCCTTGGGTGCAGGGGTGAGCAACAACAAAACGCCTTCAAGAGACATCAATTCTGGACAAGCCAGCTCCTCCATCTCTGCGCTGCCACGGTGTGGGCATCAACTCCCAGCTCTCTGGAGAAGAATGAAGCGCACACAGCAACACACACTCGGACACGCACGCAGCAACAGCAGCTGGAAAGTATAGACTTGGAGCGTCACTACACCACAGTGACAGAGGATGCTTCAGACAACTATCAGCACTGAACCAGGGAAGCTGCTTGATTACTACCAGATGTAGAAAAAGCCCTCCTCAAAGATAAAGAATGGATAAGGAAAAGGAAAATGAATAGAGTTAAAGGGCCATTTCATTGTGTGGCATACAGTAATTTGCAAGCAGCACTATGGTGCATGCATGTGCTTGTGGGAAGCTGACACCCAAGGCTTACTGAGTACTTTTGAATACAAAACTGACTAAATTCAGTCCATCCCTTCCATAACGTTTGTTATAGGACAGAAATGATCAATGGATCTGCAACATGGTTGGACAAAGCAGGCACTTGTCACCTTGGATAATGTAATAACCCAATGTTTCACTATTTTCTGACATTTTATAGTCCAAACAATCAATTTATTTATCAAAAACTCTTATTTACTGTACAGAGCTAAAACTGTACATATACAGTATATCTTTATGCACTAATCTAAGCTGACCCATACCATAAACCTGCAGTATTTTGTATTTTTTTTATCCATACTGTTTTTGGCATTTTATATACTGTATATATTTTGCACCGAATTGTTATCTGAGACTTTATATTTGCACTCCTCCCACTTAGTATTGATACTGCTGCACAGCAATTTTTCCTCACAAATAATACAGTTTTATCTTATCTTCATTTGATTAACTAAACACATGGTTTTGCATGCAATGCCATGTTAGCAGCCAACTTTTACATATCAGAAGCAGGGTGCCTTAAATAGACCTGAGTGCATCAACATGGATGACTTTTCTAATCAGTTAAGGACCACACCATCAACGTAATGCATTTAACAATTTATGTGAGATACATGAATAGATGGCGAGGCTTGGACATGAACTCCGTCTAGTCGGTTGGATGAGTTGTGGGGAGCTTCATCAAGGGATCTGCTGTGGGTGATTTGAGGTCGGGCATGGGTTGCTGGTCAAGAGTTTGGAGAAGAAACTTTTGCCGCTAAGGTAAACTTTGATGGTAGGCATTTGGATGGCCATCACAGAATGAGCGAAGGTGTCACGAATTCCACTTATTCTTAGATTGTTTTCATCCTGCCTGCCTGTTTATTTAACTCTCCTGTCATTTCAGGTTCTGCCATTCACACCCTAACATCACACATTCCCCTCACCTAGTCTTCCACGCCCATCTTACCTGCAGCCCACTCCCTCATAGTCCCTCACTATTTAGGTCCCCTTTCTTGCACTTGATCCCTGCTAGATTGTCTTGTGTGTCTCTGTCTCTAAGTATTGTTCCTGATCTGCCTGTTACGACCCTGCCTACCTGTTTTTTGACTTTGGATTTATGCCTGCCCCTTATTGGATTTGTTCGCCTTTTTGACTGACCTCGCGGTTTTGACCCCGCCTGTACACAAGTAACGAAAACTATACTTGTATTCTGTCTCTGAGTTCTGCTTTTGGGTTGACGTACCTGTAATCCTTACAGTACAATCTGGCCAACATGAACCCAGCCTGTCTTGGTGCCCCTGGATCCTGCCGGCCATTCCTGTTGCAGTGCTCCCTCGCCTTTGAGCTTCAGCCTTCCGCCTTCCCCTCCGAGAGGTCCCGGGTGGCGTATATTATCGCTCTGCTCACGAGCAGAGCTAAGGACTGGGGAACCACTGAATGGGAACGACAGTTGTCAATCTGTTCTTCAGTCCAGCTGTTTTCCGAGGAACTGTTTAAAGTTTTCTATCATGCCACACCTGGAAGAGAGGTCGCTCGAGGTTTGTTTGACCTGAGGCAGGGAGGAAGATATGTGTCTGATTACTCCATCAAGTTCCGCACCATAGCAACAGAGAGTAACTGGAACGCCTCCTTGCTCCTCGACACATTCTATCCACGGTCTCTCGGACCGCATCTGTTGTGGCAACAACACCACCATTATGCTGTGGCCGAAATGAGGAGAAGAGACTTGGAGTAGCAGCCAGCGGAGACCGTTTATTCTTGTGTACACAAGGACATGTTTACAACAAATCTCAAGAGTCATAATTCTCACATCTGACTACATACTCCAGTTCCAGCCCTCACGCCACACTTCACCAATCAAATCTTGTTGACTGAACCAATACAAAACACATCTGGTCCTCCCATCATGGCAGGCCCTCCTTCACCTGACCCAGTCAGGTTGACACTTTTTGCGGGTCAAATGATGTTTGTGTGTTCTTTTCTGGGACATGCTCTGTTTATCTTTTAAACATGTTCATACAAGCTGGGTTCAAAATACCAATTTATATGAGTTCTCGTACGGTTATTCTACAACACATCAAGGACGAGTTGGCGGCCCGAGATCTTCCTGCTGGTTTGGATGAGTTGGTCGCTCTCTCCATCCGTATTGACGGTCGTCTGTAGGAACGAAGAAGGGAGAGGGACTTTTTGGCCGCTGCACAAATGCCGCTTTGCAAGTTAACTCTCCTGAGTCTATGCAGCTGGGGCGGACCTGGCTCTCCACAGCAGAATGACAGCGCAGGAGAATCGATGATTGTACTGCAGCCAGAGCGGCCATTTTGTAACCTCTTGTCCGGTAAAAGAGATGGCTCACCAGTCATCCAGAGGGCACTGGTGTCTCTCCAAACGTTTTCAAGAGCACCGTAGCTTGCAAGTGTGGCTGTCGTGTTGCAGCCTTGGTAAGGCAACCCAGGTTAACAAATCCAACGTGGCTCCAAACACCAAGACGCTCAGTTGCAAATAAAAGGCATTCCCAGCAATACAATTTGCAACTCTTTTCCGATGCTGTCAGCCAGGAATAAAGTTCGTAGGTGGACTGACAGTGACGCTTAAATCTTTTTACTTGCTGGGTCAAGGCTGCTAGCTGTAGGGTTGGCCGACCCTTTGATACAATTTCCCGCGATTTCTGTTTAGGCCAGCAGAGAAGGCTTAGCTGGCCCTGACTGCCCAACACTGCTAATTTGGCAAGAAAACATGAGATCATTTTATGTGAAAGTGCAAATAGAAAATTAACTTCTCACCTCCTCTTTTGGTGGCTGCCAAAAGGTATTGGTATATCGTGATGTTTTCATTTACTTTTCAGTGATCACATATTCCTTCAACGTGTCTTTGTTGCTTGAGTTAGTTATCCCTCGTCTCAAACACATATTATATATTAGTCCAAGACAATCAGTGGGGGATTTGTCCTTTAGAACTGTTCGCAGAGTCTCCCTGCATACACCCCATTTATCTGTGCTTTACCTACATTGTTTAAATGGAATAAAACACAGCTGTGTCTTGTGATAATTATCTTAAAAGATAGGAGAGGTGAAGTACCTGCTGGGCTCGGAACCATCTCCTTTCCCAGGTTGCCCACCAGCAGGATGCTAGGTTGTTTAAAGCAGTCCCACTGGGTGTCTCAGAGGCGGCGTTCAATGAGGTGCCGCCGGCGACACTTTTCCCCCAGCAGCTTAGCGCTCATCAACTATTTAGATATGCACTTAACGCTCTTGGGGAAGCAAACGTCTATCAGCTGGTGGACGAAGTACGAGGAAACAGCCGCCAACATGATGGTGAGGAGATGAGAAAGGGAAACACTCTGCATGGCCAAAATCAAGCCTGATTAAAACATATGAGGTGGTGGCCGGGTTGGTTTCTTCTGCGGGAGAGTAAAAGGGGGAATTTTTGTAATCCCATGGGTGCCTTCCCCCAATCTCTTCTCCCTTATTCTACCTGTAAATCCGTCCCCAGGCACAGAGCTATGAGGTTTCTTCCTCTTCCATAACAAAGTATTCTTCGCCTGTGCAGACACATCTCTCTCTCTCTGCTCACATCCCTCTCTCTCTCGCCAAGGCTCAGACCCCCCCACCCCGTTATCCAACACCCTTTTCACCCCCTCACCACCACCACCACACACCTCCCCCACCAACACACTTCTTCTTCCTCCCCCTCCTCCTCAGTTCTTCCATCTCCATCGCATCCCCAGACTCCCACAAGCAACTCCATGAGGGGTCGCATGATGAATGAGCAGACAGCCAGCAGGACCTCAGTGTGTGTGTGTGTGTGTGTGTGTGTGTGAGAGAGAGTTTGTATGTGTAGGGGGAGTAGGCACATGCATGCATCTATGTGTGTGTGTGTGTGTGTGTGTGTGTGTGTGTGTGTGTGTGTGTGTGTGTGTGCGTGTTGGTCAGAGAGTGATGACCACAACTGCCAGAGTGATCACAGTGGGATTCATTACGGCGACAGACAGGGCCGCCTCTAAAACACTGACTGTTTGTGTGTGCATGTCTTGACAGACCCTCCACTAAAATGGCGTCTAAGGATTACACACTGACTGGGATGGAATTAACAGTGCTGTGTGTGTGTGTGTGTGTGGGGGGGGTAGGTTTGATAAATTATTTACATCATTGAGAAAGCAGCGTCGACACTGTTTATGCCCGCACCTGCTCTTCTCAGTGCTTAAAAGATGATTTATGTGTTATGGTCACATCGGATTTCAGCAACTATTGGTCCGGCGTCTTTTGGGACATAAAGTGGTGGTTACAAAGTGCCGCAGGCTCGTTTGGGAGGCGGCACAGGGAGTGAAGAGCAACATCATATAACTGGACCAGGCAAACTCCTGTCCAGAGAGCTGTTACAGCAGTTTGTTTGCTCTTACACTCAAATGAGTTATGGACACACTAAGGGAGGGAAGGCTGGCAATGTGCGCCATGAATCTTGCAGTGTAAGAAGCTATCACCAGGATAGGTTGACACTACTGAAAGTTAAAGCCCCGCAACTGAAATGCTCAACTTAGGAAAAGAGGAACATCAGGCAACTCTGTGCACAGCATCTGACAACGTATAAGCACTGTACAGGGAGTAGAAGAAACCAAACATGTAAATACATCTCTGAGGTCATTTTAAAACTGTCCGCGCTGATTTATTATTTAATTGCCGACCATTATCAAAACATTTCAATTGGGCTGTAGCCACCCTCAAAGTTGCTAAAAGATGAAGGAATTACATTTCTCAGAACAGAAAATAAAAAGTAATAGTTTCAATGCTCTCATATCAGCTCGTTGTATTCACCGCTCTGTCTACACCAGCTCTCTCTTCATTAAAGGGACAGTTCACCCATGTCCCTGAGCTAAAAGACAATAGTGATGGGCCGACAGATTCTTTCACAAAATACTTTCCTTTGAGTTAATACATCTTAACTAGGCAGCAACCTCCGGTTCTGGAAAATGAAGCCAATGCGGAAGCGCCTTAAACTGGCATTATCTATACTGGCCATCAGTTTGTCCATGACATTTGGGATTATCCTAGGAGCATGTAAATGCACCATTGAGCTGCCGTGCCATCCATTTGACTCAAGTTTGCTTCAATCTGCCCTCGCTCATTCAATCAGTGCCATCGCCAACGTGTCATGTTAACGCTCTGAGCATTTAATATGACACTTCCTCATATCATGTTGTGAGCAGATTACAAGCTCAAGTTCATACATTTCCCGAAGTCCAAACGGCATCCCAACTCCGGAAACGGGATCATTCGAGGAGCATGGAAATGCACAACTAACCTGCCATGCCATCTGTTTCGACTTCAGTTCAATTCAATCTGTCCTCGCTTGTTCAATCAGTGCCATCGCTGCACCATGAAACACTATCATCTTGATGCTCCGAGCATAATATATGACACTTCTTCGTAGCACGTGGCTAGCTGATTACAAATTTAAGATCATAAATTCACTGAAGTCAAAACGACATCCCAACTCTGAAAACTGGACCAACCGAGGAGCATGTAAATGCACCATTAACCTGCCGTCATATCTGTCTCGACTTTGTTTGTTTGATTCAATCCGTTCTCACTTGTTCATTAAGTGCTCCGTGCAATAATATACAACACATCTTCACTTCAAAAGCCGAATAACACACCAAAGTCAAAACGTCATCCTAACATCTCTCGACTTGACTCAGATTTAATAGTTCCTCACTCGTTCAATTTGTGCCGTTGCTGCAATACATAACCTATATACAGGATGTACACATATGACCTACGTAGTTAGGTTAAGTAGGCCGACCCAACGATACAAAAACGGATTGTAATTGCAGCAATTTGTGGTTATCTCTGGACAAATAGCAGACGTCCTAGTTCATGAGAACCGTTTATTCAGACTCGTTCAGCGTGCGTAGCTACCAAGCTGTCTCAATGACATTCTTCAGTGTCTTCATTCAAGACAATGGTTCCCGCTCATTCATTGGTTGTCCAGCTTACCATGCTCCACGGTAGCAGCAAGTGGGATGGGAACCCGGCACCGGAAAGCCTGCACCCCCACTTCTCCACTATCAGCAATCACATCTGCCAGAATGGGCAGGAGAACCTTAATGTCCGCAGCCTACCGCAGCAACCACAGCAGCTTTCTCTAGCCAGGGCATCTGCCCCAGGCAACGACTTCCATCATCGACTTCCAGCAATCACATCAGCCAGCCTTAGCAGGATAACCCGGGTCCAGTATGCTAGCACCTTTCACCGCCTACTTTCAGAAACAGCAGCATCAGGCTCTAGCCAGGGAACCAGGATGCCAGTGCCTCCCACCGAATATTTCCATCAACCACAGCAAGTTGCCCTACCCGAGGCACCATACCAGGATGCCAGCGCCACCCGCCGTCCAGTTCCAGCCAACCGCAGCAGCCTGCCAAGTTGTTTCCACTTTGGTCTACGAAATCTACCCAATAGTGGCCACAGCCATTCCATGGGGCCACGATAGGTCAAGCAATTCCATCTCTTTACCCCTGACAACTTTGCAGTCGTTTACCTAATCATCATTAGACGCAGCAACACCCATCAAACATGCAGCACAAGCGCTGGCTAATCCGGCATCCTATTACACACCAACACCTTCTCAATGCAGCTCATGTCCGAGCCACTCTTATGCCATCACTTCCTCGTTTTTGCATTCTGCAGTCACCCGTCAAACACAGGTGTTCCTTCATATCGTCAATAACCTATCTTCCTCAACCTTTCCGTTCAACTGATCAGCTCAGAAGTTTCCACTACTTCCTCGACCCGACAAATACATCATAACCTTCCTGTCATTCAATCTCGTTTTTTGTTACCGTGGCCAATTCTGTGATAGCCATCAAAAACTTTTACTATCAAATTACATTGGTAGAATAAACTTCTTAAAACTATTTTGCGGTAGCACGAGCCTGGCCTCCAGCTATCCTAACTATCTAACTTAATCCATAACCTCACTCTCAAAAGTCTTCTTTGCAAAGAGACTGCTCAAAATCCTAGCCACTATCTTTTACTGGTAACTTGTTGTCAGCATGCATTCACACCATCCGCTCCGGATAAAATAATCCTTACATTGCTCAAACCTTAGAAGCAACATTCTCGTCTGCCTTTTTCGCTTGCCTCAGATGTTCCATGTTCTCCACCTCATCCATCACTACGACTAATGCCGTTCCCTTTCTCCATAGCGTCTGGACAAATGGCCACCACCACTGCATTCGCTCGAATTGTAAAGAGCTCAGCTGTGCTCAATCTACTCTCAAGTAACTGGGTTTTTTGGGTTACTATTGAAGCTCCTCACAACGCATTTGGCCCACAGGACGAGCTACATGAAGTTCAAGCCTCGCATCTAAATCATGTTTTCATTCAATAAATCTGTAAAATGCTTCTATTTAATGGTGTGGTCATTGCTAGTGAATAGGAGCTACCTAGCAACATTTCAGGAGCAGGACCACTCCTCAACCGCGCCACTTCCTGCATATCCATAATTACCCGCCTAACTTCTGTCCCGCTCTCATATTCAGAGCCCCTCCCTCCCCATTCCTCTCTTCCTCTCTCCTCCTATCGTCTACATTGGGTCCCGAGTGCTATGGCGGATTGCCTATCGAAGCATAAACATGTGGGATATACTTATGAACTATACTTTGACATCTTAAAATAATGTTTTTATTTGGAAGAAACTCACACCTATACATCATGTTAGTTTATTGAATGTAATTTATTGTGTTCATTTTATCAAATAGCCAATTGAAAATGTGCTACACATTCCATGGTAATAAAAAGGCTATCAATAGCAAATTAGTTTAACATTTTTTTTTTCATTTATACTTTTTTTATTATCACAGAGACATGGTTGTTGCAGGGAGACTGTAGTACTCTCATTGAAGCAGCCCCCCCCCCCCCCCCCCCCCCCAAATGTAACACATATCCATCAACCCCGGCTATCGGGCAAGGGAGGGGGGGGTTTGCTGTTAAATCTAGAAAAGTTTTAAATTTTAACATACGTCTGGTGCCCTTCACAGACTTTTGTCACTGATTTTATGGATACCCTGGAATCTTTTAACCTCACTCAGCCTATACAGGATGGGTGTGACCCAGGGTGTGACCCACACTCAAAGGGTCACACCCACGATCTAGTTAGTGGTCTCAGCCCTGATAACTACGATGAAGGATATCTGTCATTACAAAGCGGTTATGACAAATATAACACCCCAGCCCTGGCTTAATGAATCCACCCAGGATTTAAAGAGAGACTGTAGGAGAAAGGAACGTAAATGGAAAAAAACAGGTTCACATGTATTTCTTTTGAGAGTTGGAAAGATGCAATGAAGACTTATCAAACGGCAGTTAAAGAAACAAGAACTTCCTTCTTCTCCAGCTTAATTTTAGCAAACCACTCGAATCCGAGAATTCTATTTAAGATAATCGACTTGGTGGTCAACCCCTCCCCCTGCCATTTTACTGATGCTTCACAAGGGATGTGTGAGCAGTTTTTAAACTTTTTTACAATAGAGTCAAGGACATCAGCACAACATTGGACGTAATAATAGTTCATATCACATATAAAACCAAACAAAAATCCATCTTCATAAAAACAACTTGTACAAAAACAAGAGCAGTTACTTACCCTAGCTGCTGTTCACTTAAAGAAAAAGTCCATCCTCCTTTCTTTGTTAATAAAAAGTTTAATCTCACGGTTGTTCAGTACATCCGTGCGTTTTAGTTCCAGTAAGAAGTCCTTCTCGATTCATGGACGCCAGTGAAGACAGTCGAGCCTCCCCAGTTGTATTTCTTGAATATGTTGTAATGCATTTGAGGGCTGAAAATGTCCGTTCGACAGAGGCAGCAGATTTTGGGATTGTCACCGCCCAACATATCACGCTAGCCCACTGACCAATCACATATGGCTAGGCCAGCTAGAAGGCTCTGGCACGTCAAAGAATACGCACAACATGTCAAACTAAAGATCTGATTGGTTGAACACTGAGAATCAACAATATTGTCCCCATTCACTTAAACTGCAAAGGGATTCACTTGTCTAGGCCAGCAGAGAAGGCCTTGCAGGCCCTGACGGCCCACCACTGGTGTATATTTACAAAAACAATTACCTATTTTTACAGCTAGTTATTTACAATCATGCAGTTACATTTAAATTAGACAGAACAAGAAAAAGAACATTGCAAAAAACATATATATATATATATATATATATATATATATATATATATATATATATATATATATACACACACACCAACTTTAATTAAACATTTTCTTCCAGTGGACATAACTTCCTCTGGGGAGGTTTACTGTCTACATATAGTCATGTTGACCCAGACATGCAGGCAGTCCTTCGGGAGCCGAAATCTGGGCAACAAGCCTTCCTCGGATCCCGTTCCAAGACAGGTTTCTGTCAGCAGTATTGTCCGTGTCTTTCTCCATGTCTTCTGGGCCTTCCTCCTCCTCCTCCTCCTCCAGGATGTCACCTGCTGCCACACAAATGTTGTGGAGGACACAGCAGGCACCGATCACCTTCGGGGCAAACAGAGGTTTGATCCCCAGGGCCCTCAAAAAGATGCAGCGCCAGCAAGTTTTCAAACCCCAAATGATGTTCCTGGCTATTGCATGGTGCCTGTTGTAGAGGGCTTCCACTTGGCCTGTGAATTTACGTTTACATAGAAAATGTAAGGTGTATTTCAAAGTAAAAAAAGTAACAATTCGTTCGTTCGTTCTTACTTGCTTGCTACAGGCTGGCGGTATGATAGCAACACATGTAGCCTCCATCTCCTAACGAAGTACCCAGTTGGTGGATACAGGGCCTGGTTGTACATCGTGATCTCCAGAGCATAAGTGCATCATGAACAGATCCTGGATTGCCAATGTACACATCCAGAAATGCACCACAGATGCCCTGCAGTAGTACTGAGTGGAAAAGTTTTCTGTTTTTGTAAGACCTCTTGTGTGGCTCTGCAGGAGGAAGAATCCTCACGTGGCACCCATCGATGAAACCGGCAGCACAGCGGAATACCTCATGGCCAGCAGAATACCTCATGGCCAGCAAGGCGAACAAAGCCGGCCCCCATCTCTTCTGGTTTGGGGAAATGAATGACTCTTTGAACAATTGTCATCATTTACTTCACGACGTTGTGGTCAGTGGCACGGCAAAGATGTCGGCAGTGACCCTTACCTGTAGGAGGCTCCACAGGCAAGCCAGTACACTGTCACCAGCACCTCAAGTTCATGGCTCCACCCATGTTTTTTTTGCTGGGGCAGCATCTGGACCCGCATGTTGATGCTGTTCCTGGAGAGCCTGAAGGCTGGTCTCAGGTCAGCTTTAGACCAGAACAACGCAAGGATCAGGACATGGTCCTTCAATTGGGCATTCCTCTTAAAGGGACTTTGGTCCTGTTAACGAAACCAAAAAAACAGGATATTTTTTGAAATATTGTTTGGTAATTGTAATATTAATGTTTGCAATATATTTATTTGTGTTTTGACTATTTAATAATACTAATAAATAATGATTTCTAAATATGAATTGTTGAAGTCTACCAGTATTAAATGTCCCTCTAATATCTGACCTGTGTGCTCAGGTTTCTATTTCTTTTATTGCTCGACAGGCAGTGTAAAAATACACACCTATCTTACTAGAGTCCAGAAGTTACTGTAACCTCCATGATTACTGTATCATACACATGAAATGTCCTGTTTGTGTTGAACTTTGTCTTGGTTAATGACAATGATGTACAAGACACAGATGAGGTTCAGGTACTTAATTTAATGTGTAGTGATGTTTGTGTATCTAACTGTATGAGGACAGTTTATTAGGCCTAAATAGATTATATATTAATATTACAACAGCCATGCAATAAATGTTAACATCAGCAATGTTATAATGTAAATCAGATTTGTAGGTGTTTCCTTCGAAAGAGGATAGACTAAATATTTGATATACCTCCCAGTATAACCCAGTACAGTTCAACAACAGCAGAAACTACAGCTAATATTAAACTAAATTAACTCTCTAAAACATTAAATCGAAATACAATATTAAACTACATTAGTTTTTCTTTGGGTGTAAACTGTCAAGTCTACCTAAAAGTGGGAGGACAGGTTACAAAGAAGAACAATGGGTAGGGTAGACTGGTTGAAAAAAACCCGTAATGTTAAGACAGACTTACAAAGCAAGCGAGACATGCTTATAAGGCACGACTCCTCTCCATCCTCCACCACATCTTGGCTCTTCTTTGACGGATTAGCCTCCTGAGTTCGACCGCCTCCTTTTCGGCTTCTTAATAAAGATGACCGACCGCAACCGCATTCCTCCGGGTCTGATCCATTATAATATATATATATATATATATATATATCACAGAATACTTTTCATACTCTGCTCCACTCTGACCGAGATGTCCTCACTCTAGCACTAAACATTCCATGCAATACACACTCTGAAACGGACCCAAAATGTTCCTGAAACTTAATCTGTGACTTCATGAAACCTGTGTTAGCTATCAAAAGGCCCATTTGGCTAAATAAAGTCCAGCGTTTTGTCTTTGTTTTAAACTTCAAATCATTTTTCTACGTTAAGGTATGGCTAGTCAATATGGGCCCGAAGTTAAGTGTTTTTTTTGCTGTCTTCACACCAAAATCCCATTGAAGTGAATAGAGAAATGTTGCGCTGTTTTTTTGCGATTTTCGGGTAACCGGCTGGGCAAATCACTGAGAAAAGTCATTACACACGATTCCCAATCAGGCCGCAGGTTTTGATGTATTTTTTGCGCAACGCTGCGCGACAAGAAGCACTGCAAACTTCTGTACGGAAGATGGAGAATAAATAGATTATCGTGATGATGATAATAATTATTATGCCCGCAGGATTATAGTCAGTGTGCTTTGGCACAGCTTTGTGCTACAAAGCCACACTGAGTTATGTGTATTTCCACCTTTGATGCCCATAACAGTCATATTGACCTCCTACATTATCAGTGTTTCTGGTAATTAACGGCCGGAGGAGAGAGAGAGATGGCGCGGGTAAGTACGGACTGAAGTGTCGTTGGGATACAAAAATATTCTTTTGATCATGAAGCCCAATGTTCCGGAGCAATTATCTGGTTTGTCAGTGAAGTTTATGAACTACATGGCAGACGGAAGTCTCTGAGCGGGTCCAACGCGGGTTGAATGCGCATTGGCAGGTCGCGTTCAATACGTCTGGTGTATGAAGTGGCTATATCCTCTCTGTGCTGCGTTTTTATAAACTATGATAATCTGGTCATAGATCACATCTCTCGGCCACGTCCAGGCGCAGTCTCACTCCCTCTTCTTGCACTTCTCGTAAGCCTGCTCATAGAACTGAACAGCCAACTACTGTTTTCCTTTCTTGATTTTCTTTTCTCTTTTTTCTGCTCCTTCGGCAAAACTGTTGGGTGGAATCGCCGGGTGTTTTGTACTTCATATTTCTGTGACATTTTGTAATGTTTATTGCAACTTCAGCATTATCAGTTGTCTTACGTTTAGCACAGCTCCGCTTGCTAACGGAGCAGCTTTGGCTGACAGAGGCACCATGGCCTTCAGTGTTTATAGGCTATTACACTCTATGGTTATTCTAGCAGTTGTAGAATTCCGGTAGTTTGAGTGTTAAACTTAGTAACACTCGTTTAGCATTTGAAAGCTTTCTTCTTCTAATGGTTGACCTAGCTGACTGACATGTGGTGTCAGTCATTCGGCTCGAGTCCTATCCATAGGTCCATTATACATTTTTCATTGCCGAAAAGATAGTTCTAAAAGTGCACTTATGCCCTTTTGGCCCTTAATAGGTCGGTTTTCAGTGTTAGGTCTTTTGGAACTCTGGATTGGTTTAGAATTCACGTGTACCCTTTTTCACAGTAGAAATAGCTCATATATAAAACTAATTTCCCCTAAAATGTGTGTATTTCTGGCAGCAAAACTGAATGTGGATCTGAGTCAAAATAAACGTTTTGGTATTAAAGGAACACGTATTACAGTGTGGCTCATTAATTATAGCAGTTTTCGGGGAACAATATATACCTGGTTTGGCTACCAACAATACTTGTCAGTAGATACATACATTGTTGGTTAAAGGGACAATTGTTTTTTTGACAATGAGAAAAATATTGAAAACAACCAGAATTATCCTCAGAATAAGTCATCTGTAAAACATGGGATACAACAAGAAAAGCATAGTCCTTTGGTTTCTGGGATTTCCCACTATAAAAGTGTATGTTCAGTTGCTGTCTAAATCACACATACCTAATTACCTTTACCTGCATCAATGCATTTCTTATCACAATTCTTGCACTCACAATAATTTGACTCCAAAGTTGCACATGCATTGCTCTGCTGTAGCAAGTAGATTGTAAGACGCAATTTCTCTGGTGCATCTTAGCTTCAGATTGCATCATTTTCCGAGTAGTATCTCCCAACATGGCCCAGCTATCAGTCTCCTGCTGCAGACAGGGGTGTCACAACCGGATTTACATACAGCCCCAACAACACAGACATCCAGGGGTACCACAACGCCACACACCAGCTCAATATTTCATAGCCATATGAAATATGCCTTAATGTGTGCACGGCATCTGCCATCTTTGGGGCTTTGCAGCCCCCAGGAGGCCTGTTTGATCTGTAATTGGGAAGTATGCTGAATTAATCAGCAGTTTATGCACTTTTTAATTGAAATAACACTGTCAAAATACACGGATAACACAGCGAACAACACCACTGATTCTTTCCATATTATCCTTTTACTATTGTCAGGTTACATTTCTTTAATGTGTAGACCAAACATTGTCTTTTGTTTGTTTGGGGGTCGCTATTGTTGATTTCTCATCAAATACTCTGCAACAGTAAAATTACATATATACATACAATATAGTATATATACTGCCCTGTCCTCGAACTGTAGTTTCTTAATCTCATTTAACATCTCATTTATCTCACTTCACTGTTATTCAGGTGACAGCTACATTTCTAAAATAAGTCAGCTAACTATGGGTAGTATACATTTCATGACTGGGAAGCAGAATAATTTACAATGTCTTTGACGATTTCACGCACAATTTGGTTGGAAAGTATTTAGTGTTAATGTCAAACTCAAAGAGACTTTTCATGGACTATGCCGTTTCCTTCAGCTCTACGGAGTTTTTTACTCTTTTGTGTAAAAAACGTATTCATTAGGATTAAACGATTTGAGATGTACCATCTCGTTTTGAGGGGCCCCAAAATACAACACAATTAATACAAATCAAGAGTGACCGATTAAATAAATAGAACTACAATTATCAATGCAGCAATGTACAGACAGACAATCAACAAAAATAACAAAAAAACAAGACAAAAACAAACCACATGCATTAATTAATGAGAACATTACAACCACAAGGTTGCCAATAGATAACCAGTGGAGTGTGAGTGGATCACCAAATACAATCAGGTATCAAGAACAGACATTATTGAAAGGTATATATAGTGAAAGCTCCTTGGAAACAAGAGCAGTTCATCTCAGCAGACCAGAGATAGATGTTTTTGTACAGGTCAGCCGAGGTCAATTCTGATTTTGGAAGCAGAACTTTCAGCCGTTTTATTGTAATTTTATATACTACATAACTATATATTTCACTTGTTTTATCACCAATAGTGTGCAATCTATCTAATACAGTAGTTTGACATCATTTTGAGAGCCTGAGCTCTATATAAACCTGTAAAACATGGCTCATTTTCGTCTGAATTTCAGTTTTACAGAATGCATTGAACCTTACCAAAGCCTGTGATTGGCCGATTTGTGCACACGACACAGATTTGAATCCGGTAGAGTCTAAGATGTCTAATGGTACGTTCTTTGAGTTGATTGGTATTATTATAGACTTAAAATTCTGTCAAACTATGAGGCTCGCCCCCAAGATTACCCCTTCTTCATAGAAGCTCGTAGAGACTCAGTTTTTTCACAGAACGGAGGAGAGAGACCGGGAGCCCATGGCTGCAAGGATTAATTTTTTTCATCCAGAAAACCATTTCAAGGTGCGAAGCGTTTCAATTTTGTTGCTGTTTGGCTGAGTGTTGCTCTGTGGCAGATGAATTGTAACTTTTTAATGGTATGAAGGAGAAGAATTTGGAAGATATTGTTGGATTCAGTGTGGAGTCCTCGTGCTCTTTGATATGCGGTTTGTCTGTGAATGTGCCGTAGGTTGTGGCTGGTATCGGTAACGGAGAACATAGCTCGCCGTCTCCTGGCGAAAAATAGGTGAAATTGTGGTAGTACTTGTAGTATATTATAGTACTTTGTGTATATATATGTTTTTGAGTGATTACAATAGGTTACATGGTCCATTTTATCAGAATTTCTTCGTTACGTGGGTATATGATATGTCATAAAAAACACTTTTATGCGTTCTCAGAAGTACTTTGTACTACATGTGTACACTCTGTTACTAGAGGGTTAATTCAGCGATCCACAATTGCCAATAACCAGGCTAAGCATATCTTGTGCTCCGTGTCCTCAGCCTTAGTCCCACCTGACTCGGACCCATCCCTCCCCTGGTCCTGGTCACTTCATGTACGGGCGTGTTCGAAATAACCACCCGGTTCGAACAAGATGTTCAAATGCTCAGATGCTCAAATCCGCCCACCTTAGGCTTATCAAGGGCTCCATACACACAGACAGAGACGAGGAAATTGCATGGAGGAGAGATATGATGACCCCCAGAGAGGTCAATATGGCTCAAAATGATGCTAATCAGCTCTGTTATGATAGATTGTACAATATGAGTGATAAACAATGTGAAATATATAGTTATATAGTATATAAAAGTACAATGGAACAGCTGCAACTCCTGGTTCGAAAATGAGAATTTGGCGTGTTCTTTCATACATAAACTTCTATAACTGGGGTTTGCTTCACTTTATTTACACCAAATCTTTTTGTGAGGCACCTGCACTGTTTTTGCTATGAATTGAGAATGTTTTTAGGCCAGCCAGGGCCTCATTAAAAAAATTACAGTGCTTTTTCTTCTTTTGTCTACATTCTCACCCCTTAACTCCAAAGATCTGGAGGAAGTAATTCAGTGCCCAAAGTCTTGCACATGTTCTCTTGATTCTATCCCTGCTTCTTTCAAGTTGTAATCTCACCTCTGTGGAAGACAAACAATTTAGATTCATCTGTAATTAATAATTACAGACCAATCTCAAATCTTCCTTTTCTGAACAAAATACTTGGAGAAAATCTAAACAAATGGATGAATATCTTTCATTAAATTTTAGTATTGCTGGAGCTCACTGCTGTTTTTGACAGTGTCAGTCACGACATTTTAATTCAACTGAGTCCTTACATGTATACTAACGTGTACATATTACACCAGAAATTAAATCTCTTCAACGGGTACAATACAGAATCAACCCAAAATCCTGATAGTCCATTAAGCACTGAATGGTAAGGTTTCTTCGTACATTTCTGACTTGCTCAATGATTATAACCTGATCAGACCTCATAGACGTCTTAACACTGTGTCCTCAAAACATTCTGTTGAATCTTTATTCATTTTTTTTAAATGATTTTAAGTAAAATTCATTGCCCCTTTAATACCAGAACACTGATACACCCATATTCTAAAAGGCGCCTGGGATGAAACTTGGAACAATTATACATTGTTGCATTTTAGTTCTGGTCCGATTCCTGTTCCTGTTCGCAAAAGAACAAAGACGAGTAAACATGACATTATACGGACTGACAGGTAACTCATTGATTGGACAGTTTGGGCGATGGTCATCCTGCATCAGGACCCACGAGGGGAAATCAAATTCTGGTGTCTGACAGTCTGAAGTTTATGCAGCACTTAAATGCTTCTGATGTGGATGTTTACGTTCTTTCATTAAGCGATTATAAGCATTATTAGTATTATTAGACAGCAAAGTGATATATGCTATGATATGATGCATGTTGAATGAATGAATAATGTTCGAGACTGGGCTGTACAGAAGTCCCTTGGCGTGTTCGCATAGATACTGTCAGATTGCTGTCACACATTTTTTATTGGAGAACAGCTTTTGACCTTTTAATCAGAGAAAATACCACTTCTGACAAGATTATAGACTATACATAGCACAATACAGATAAATAAGATTGCTTTTTGAACATATATTTCACATTCAGCAGATTAATTTATTACTAATTTAGCTTTTGAAACCACGCTAAAATCATGTATCTGCTCAGGTCAAATGAGAATGGATCATTCAAAGGATAACAGCATAGATTAATGCTTCCTGAAAATGTAGAATGAGTTCAGGTTATCGGTTGTGAGGTTTAATCCCTGACTGTATGACATACTTTACTCAAATGTATGGAGTCAGGACAACATGCTGTTTTGTTGCTGCACAGACCTAGAGGTATATTTAGATAAAGCAGAAAGTATCTATATGCTGTCAATACAGCACATAAAAGGTTGTTTTCTGTTACCTCTGATGTTGCTATATTTATAATGATCACACTGACCGTTAGACAAAAGCATTCCCTTATAGCAGCCATAGCAAAGGGGATATAATAAATTGTTGCAGTGAAGCTCAATGTCTGTGGGAAGAGGCGAGGGAGGAAGGGAGGGAGTCTCATTGTTCCTGCTCTCTGTTTCCACTCTTTAAGGCAGATCGCAGGCTGCCTATATGACGAATGGCGACCATTCTGGAGTCACCGTTTGGTACTTGGCATCATGGTAGACTGGGAACCTGATGCCGTCAGGTCTGAGATGGCGGCTGTCCCCAGCGCTCTCCAGGCGGGACCCCTAGGGGCCTCCACTCTGTCTAGATGGAAAGGAGGTGCCATAAATCAGCCCGTCTGGGGGGCTATGCTTTGCCTTGCCATCCATCTCAGCCTCCGCCCCCTGATGGGAAAGACGGGGCAAGGAGGGTTGGGAGGCAAAGGGTAGGAAAGGTTCACATACCTGGGGAGAAGGAGTAGGAGCTGCAGGGAGGCATGGCAGGGCAGAGGTCTCTACCAGTCCAATGATCCAGTAACCCAGGAGACACTGGGAAGAGGGAAACCACCAGAGAAGCCACACCAGGAGTCAGTGGTCTAAGAAGAGTCATGGTTTGGCATCGCTTTTACCATTAGTATCTTAGCATGCAAGTTTGATTAAATGAGCTAGCCGACTGCTGCATCGATGATTCATACCGTACTAGTTGGATAGCTTCAGTCTGTTGCATACATGCTAGATGATTAGTTCAATAGTGAGCTAGAAATTACTTTCAGACTTTTTTTTTCGTACTATTTCAGAATTCAAAAGGAGGACCCAACTGCAGAACACCAGGAAGGCAGGATCAGTAGAAAAAGGGTGAGCTTTAATGCAACAAAGCTGACCCAAAAGCAGGCAGGCAACAAAGCTGAGGGAGCAGACAGGCAGATGCAAGAATAAAGGACAAATACAAATAAACTTAACTATGAACAAACAGTTATGGCACTAGGAGCAATGTTTACGATTAGCATCTAACAATGAGGCATTGAATGTTAAGGTCATTCAGTTTCTTGATTAATAGATGAGGCTGCTTAGGTATACAATGCCCCATGACTATAACCGTATCATCTTTTGTTGTACCTAAAGTCAAATGATCTAGTGAGCAAGTGACTTCTGTGACACTATATTGAAACACTTCATAACTACTGAAGTCAATGCGCCTGGATGGTAGGCATTGATTTCCTTACAACATGCTTAATTGCGAACAGGAATAATAATAGTCTTTCCAGAAGGAAGGAACAGTAGGTAAGTTCAGAGGTATATTGGACACCAGCTTATCTCTGCATGATTTTAACAAGGCCCAAAAATGCTATGCGTTTTAATGACCTTCCTGGGGCAGATGTGTGAGAACAGTCTGTTCTTCATGCTGGTCAATAGTGAGCTCGATTCAGGTAATGTAAATGGAGCTGCTTTTTGCTCCTGTGTGAGGTCAGTTATGTCAAACTTACTATAAAAGCTGGGTAATTCATCGACAAAACAGATCTGAGACCTCATATAACTTTATGACATGATTCTTTGACTTTTTAATGACTTTTCATGGCATACTATTCTATGTATTTTTTTTCTTAATGAAATATGGAGGACGAGATGTATGGAGGATGAGATGTAAAAGGAGAGACACTGAAGGCAAACAACAGAAAGAATAGGAGTTCCTTGTGAGTTATGAAGTCTGTCCTAGGCTGAACGGACAGCAACCTCATGTTTCTGTGTGTCCGTTGTTTGCTAGCTTGTAGCTAACTTATGCCGACATCTTTGACTGTTTGAGGGAAATAAACAAATGAGCCAGTGGTCAAAATTACTCTCATTAATGATAGAAGGAACGTTTGATGGCATTTCATATCGCTTTTGTTATACTTTAACTATTTTTGTTGTTAGAGGAAATCAGCCGTAACATGTGCGATCTTCTTTTAAAGTAAAAAGGAATTTTATGGACCAGTTTCAATGTTTTTTGCTCATCTACGGAGCCCAATTTTTGCAAAGGAACCACAGAGTCACAGGTTAAGTTTAACCAGGCATTGTATTGACAAAACATAAATTCATTACATACAAAAATAAATAAAGTTCATAAGTCAGAGGGGAAAAAACTATCTGTTCAGTTCATTCCTTTGAAGAGTTCATTGAGTTCTTTGAGTTAATTTGAGTTCGATCCTTCCACACCACTTGTGGAAAGGAAGGGGAATTGGATCCAAGAAAAACTCCATCCTGTAGCTTGCCATCCAATCTTCAAGGTGATACGGAACCCTGACACAAAAAACCTGACCTAAAAAAAGGTCACAAGGAATAATGAATGAACATGAAGCTTTAAAGGATAAACAAAAATATTCATCATGTTGTACAATCACAACTTGAATACAACCATTAATCATATTAAGACATTATGTCACTTTGAATTATTTACAGTGTTTTTTAGTTTTAATAACTGGACAGAATTATTCGCTCAAACAAAAAGAAAACACCCAAAATAATTACAGGGCTAAAATTAAAAGCCCTACACAAATCCAATAACAATTTATTCAAACCAGCTATGCTAACCAAAAATATCCACTAACCGCTAAGCTAGCAGGAGCTAGCTAAATGCTAGGCCAGCTGAAAATTAAATTCAGTCTCGTTACAACTCAACGCTGACTGCAGAATTAGATGACTAGACCTAAACCCCAAATCCTGATTTCCCTGATTTGCATATAGCTTAAAAACAGTGTAGGGCAGTAGCATAAATTATCTGTAAAGCAGTAATACATGGGAATTAGGATATACTGTATGTTGCAATGAATGAACCACACTAAAATGTGAAAATACAGAAGCGGCTAAAATGATCACAAAACATCTGGAAATGAATGACAACAATGTTTAATGAAAGGGTTCAAGTGAAAGGAAGGCAAGGCAAGTTTATTTGTATCGCACATTTCAACCAGGCAATTCAAAGTGCTTCACATAAAAGCGTCAAAACATAAGGCAAAAAGATTTGAAAACACTTAAGAACATGAAACATAAAAAAGTCATTAAAAAAATAAAAAAGCTGAAATAGAATAACAGTTGCAGTGCAATTTAAGAGATAAAATACAGTAGTGAAATGCAGAAAATTGATTAATATCCTTGGATATGGTTCAATTAAAGGCAGCAGCAAACAGAAAAGTCTTCAATCTTGATTTAAAGGAGCTGAGGGTCTCAGCAGACCTGCAGCTTTCTGGGACTTTGGGACTTTCTGGGACTTTGTTCAACGCATAAGTCGTTGGTTGCTATTGTACATCCTTGATAGAAAAACCAGAGGGTCATGATCGGTGAACACAATTACTGGCTGCGGAGTCGACCCCACATAAGCCTCAAAATGCTGTAGGGCCCAAAGCATGGCTAAAGCCTCTTTTTCGATTGTGCTGATTGGGCGGCAGAGAACTTCTTAGAGAAGTAACACACCGGGTGATCAATGCCAGCTGAGTCTTCCTGAAGCAATACAGCACCAGCTCCAGTACCACTTGCGTCCACCTCCAACTTGAATGGCACTGTAAAGTCTGAAGCTGACAGAACTGGGGAGCTACACAGAAGAGCTTTAACAGTTGTAAAAGCCTGCTTACACGTTGTGTCCCAAACGAGATTCTTACTGGGACTAAGGAGGTCTGTCAAAGGGCACACAATGGAAGCAAAGTTTCCGCAAAACCCTCTATAGTAACCAGCTAATCCAAGGAACTGACGTAGCTCCCGTTTAGTAGTAGGAACAGGAAACTGAACCATGGCTGTCACCTTCGCCTCAACTGGGCGTACTTGACCCTGACCAACATGCCTGCCCAAATAAGTAATAGTAGCCTTTCCAAACTCACATTTAGCAAGGTTCAAGGTCAAAGACGCATCTTGCAGACACTGGAACACAGTGGGCAGGGTTTCTACATGAGATGGCCAATCAGGGGAGTAAACCACCACATCATCAAGATATGCCTCACAGTTTGAAACTCCAGACAGAACCCTCCTCATAAGGTGGCAGGGGCATTGCACATGCCAAATGCCATCATTGTATACTGTAGAAAGCTATCTGGGGTAACAAAGGCAGAAATGTCAGAGGCACGGGCAGTCAAGGGCACTTGCCAGTACCCTTTGAGTAGGTCTAACTTTGTGACAAAGCGTGCAGCTCCAACCCGGTCTATACAGTCTTCCACACGAGGAAGAGGGAAGGAATCTGTCTTTGTCACACTCTTTACCTTCCTAAAATCAGTACAGAAGCGTGGTGTTCCATCTGACTTTGGCACTAACAAACACGGGGAGCTCCAGGAGCTGGAACTGGGCACAGCTAAACCATGCTGTTGTAAGTATTAAACCTCCTGCTGCATCTGGGCTCTCTTTGTGGGGTTGACACGGTAAGCATGCTGCTTCATCGGGAAACAGTCACCAACATCAATGTCATGTTGCAAGACAGTGGTCTGGGAAGGTACATCTGAAAATAGTCCACAATGGTGCTCAATCAACCCCACAATGTCACTATTGTGGGAACCAGAAAGATGAGACAGATTCCTCTCCAAGTCATCAAGCACTTGAGAATTCTGCAACCGAGCACACAGAACAGGAGCATCCTGCAGCACTAACTCATCTTCAAGAGGGGAGTAAGGTGGCAGTACTGCAGTTAAAGCTACAGGTGACACCTCACCTGATGTGGATGCATCGATTTCACTAGGCCTTGACATATGGCTTCAGCATGTTCACATGGCACACACGAGTCTTCCGTCTCCTTTCGGGGGAACGGATGACATAATTTGTTTCATTCAGTTTCTTTTCAACTGTGTAAGGACCTACAAACTTAGCCTGCCGTACTGAACCAGAGACCGGAAGAAACGCCAGTACAAATTCTCCAGGTTGGAAACTGCGCTTGACAGCATTCTTATCATAGGAAGGGGAGGCGGCGTGAGTGGCGGCGGCTGGGCTGCGATGTGGGCACTGGTATCTTGAGACACAACTGGAGGAAACTGTCTTGAGCGGTGAAACGTGGTAGGTAGGATGGACTTTTAAAGAGGATAGCAGTTTAAGCCGGACCGCAGAGGGATCGATGATCTTGTCCACTTCGAAGGGTACGACGAACCGGGGTGACAACTTGGGGGATTCCACCTGAAGGGGTAAGTCCCCGGATGAAAGCCATACCCTTTGGCCAGGACAATAAGTGGGTGCTATGTCTGTTCTTTCAAGGAACGCCTTCACCGTGCAGGGGAGGTGGCCAAAGAGGCACTGGCGATCTCGCCTTACAATTACTTCTAAAATGAAGGCTTACTACCCGCATTCTCCGCCGGCTCTATGAGCAACTCAAATAAACCTATTTCCTTTACCTACACTGTTGTTTCGGTGTCTGCTTATGGGTCCAGGATAACCGACCCTAACAATTAGAACACAATAACGTTAGCTACTGTGTAACCCACCTGTGAGGTAAGTGTTCACTAGACCAGTATCTAGATTCGTAAGGAGAGGTAATGAGCAATAATAGGATACCACAATGAGTAAACGGAACACAGTTAAGTTCAGAGCAAGATGATTGTAATTTAATAGAACAACTTTAGTACTGCCGGCATTCAACCTTTTTCTGTTTGAAATGTCTTTTAACTGGGTGCACCCTAAATAAAATAAAATGTTTCTCCTCCCAAAGGAAAAAAATAATTTATGTTCAATTGTTCTCTGAGGCCTCTCCACTCAGTCCTACCACACTGATAGCAGGGCAGGTGAAGAGATTCAAGGGTCCTTAATCCAGTTCACATGAATGGCTCGCCATCTCCCTCATCAGGAAGAAAATCCAATCCAGTGAGGAGTCCAAAATCCAATCCAGCATTCAGGGGTATCCAAAAACCTAGCCTGTATAACATAACAGGCTTTTATAGCATATGCAATCTATTCAACTCTTCTAACTGTTCAGTTTTAGCTTTTCAATATCAAACATGCAATACAACCGTTTAATGTTGAACCCATAAATGTAGGATTCACAGTTTAAACATGAATTACTCACTACATTTGAATAATGTTAGTAAGATAATGTGAACATAAATTTCCCTGTCACAATACTGACACCTCGTGCTTGTACAAAATGAGGTTAGTACCATAGAATATGAAAATCAGTAATATAATTCCTCTCTTCACACAATGTAATTAACACACACATATGCATACTCATATTACACACACATACTCTCATTCCCTTCTATCGTTAGAGCAATATCAAATTAAAATAACTTTGTGCTACAACTCAGTGGCTAAAGTACCACGATGGCTAGGCTAAGTCAGAGCTAGTAGCATATGGCTAATGGCCGTAAGCGGCAAGTGCTTAGATAGTTCGTAACTCACCGAGAAAATAAAAGAATAAACGAGGGTCGAGTGTTCTCAGGGTCTTTCAATATCTGACTAAACTATGACTTACTCAATTAGTTTAAACATAAAACACAAGTAACGTGTAGTAGTATGTCATTTCAGTGTCTCTGAGGTTGTTTCTCCGTACTTCGCTTGTCGTCAGGTCAGACTGCGTCTCTCTAGTCTGAGCGAAGGAGGCGGGACTTGCGCCGTTTTGCACCTATGGCAATCACTTATTCAGTCTTGAACCAATAACTTTGGCTGTTGTCAAAGTTTCAATAGAACATTTACACTTACAACTTACACCTCTGAGCTAAATCTAAATAATAAATTAAATACTGAATAAAATAAACAGGGATGAACTAAAAGATGTGGTCATTTTCCAATTAACATAATGATCAGTGAATGGAGATAATCCTAAATATTAATATTTTCCAATCGGTTACACTACCAACAACTACAGCTGAGCATATGAACCCGGCTAGTAACGTCAGCTACCTTGGTTGTTTTAAACATTACACATCCACAAATAATAAATCATACTTACAGGTTGTCCTGAACTGCCATTGTATTTCAGAAGTAAGCGTTTAAAAAATCCAGCCGTGAACTTTGTCCAGTTTTGAAAGTTGTCCTCGGTAAAATGCAATAAAAAATTTAGTTTAGCCACTTGTCCTTCAAGTCATCTTCCTTTGGTGGTCCATACAAAGAACATTTCCACTAGCAGAGCAGAACACAGCGTCTCCTCGACATGATGGCTACAAACCAAACTCTTCAGACTGAGCTCCAGCTCCCGTCTCTCTCGCTTTGTTTGATAGCGTGCCAAACTAGCCGGTAGAAGGTATACAAATGTTTTACGTAGTGACTCACTAGGTTACGGAAGTAAAGACAGAATTAAATCGAGCCGTTTCAGGCAGCTCAGGAGCAGTACTTCTGAGGGTGTGTAGCAAGTGTGAAACACCGACCGTAACCCCCTTTAGTCGTGGAATTCAGGCTTTACAACTCTACGGACCTTTTACATGACCAAAAATATACCTTTTTAATGCCGAACGAGCCCCATTTGGGTTACCAGCGAGAGAGTTTAGCGAAGAGAGCGTCGTAAAATGCACTTTTCAGAAACGAATATAATCTATGTTACCCACATGTTATAAACCCACTTAACGAAGAGATTCTGGGAAAAAATACCAAAAAAGCCATTTTACTCACTCCAAACACAATTGTACACACAAATATAATCAACTACAAGTTGTACCACAATATCACATATTTTCAGCAAGCTACGGCGAGCTTCGCACTGCGCTACCAGATATCATCACAATAGACCTTGTAGTTAGAGATTTACACTCTAGAGTTTGGGTATGACATTTTCGAGGAGAGGTCTCAAAATAGGCGTAGGGTTTAAGAGGTTATTAAGTATCAAGCACGACCGTTCATTATTTAAGACTACTATATTACTCTGTCGTATTTTTTTAACTAAGCAACCAATCTACTTCCTGTTTACACCGGCAACCGCATGCCCAGCGTACGTGAATAATCACGTGATATTTGTTTTCAGGCTTGCTAGTATGGGCGGAGATCATTTAAAAAACGATGCTGAAACGCCCGTGTGGACGGAGATCGTTTTTGTTTTAAAACTCAGTTTTAAACGAAAACGTATTAGTGTGGATGTAGCCTGAATCTCTACAGTGCAAACAATAAATAAAAAGTGCAAAAGTTACCATTACAGCCTGTCACACATCTTAAACACCCTGCTCCATCTCCCTCCATCTCTCCTCCTGGGAGTCGAGAACCAGAAAATGTGCCAAAAGCTACAGAATAAATAACAGAGATGGAGAGGGGGTCGCTTCAAATGAATGCTAATTCTACTAACACCCCCCATCACCACCACGACTCACCACTGCACCCCACCACCAACAACTTTGTTCACATATTGATGCGTTCTGCAATCAACTTCAATGGCACAAGCCATCTTGTGGGAAGAGAGAGGACGATCAAGCCAGGGAATGGTGGGAGAGGGAGAGAGCAAGAAAGTCAGATAAAGATGGGGAAAGTGAAATTGGGGTCCCAGATTAGTTCTTCACTTGAGCCCAACTACTGCTTTCATTAGCCCCCGCATTAATTAGCCTCCTTCAGCTCATTTGCAAGTCAATGGCTGTGGCTGTAGGACCGGCGGCTTTGAGCCGCAGCGCCCCTGTGATCTCTGGGTCCTCCAGCCCCTCCACCCCTCATACACTGGATGCAAGCCTTTCTGACAATTAGTACAAAAGAGATTCATGCTCCGTATAGCCAATACATTATTCATATTTTCTCCTCACTTAAATAAATCATAATGTTCTTGCGGGTTTTACTTAAACAACATGCTTTCTCTTACGCTCTCTCCAAGCTACAGCCCACTCTCTGAGCTACCATCTAAATGAAATTGATTTGCAATGACCTTGCCCCATATTTGGGTCACTTCCTCAACAGCGAGAGACAGTCGAATCCCCCCTATTCCCCTTAGAAATGATCATCATGGGTCTGAGAAAAGAGGAGTTTGTCCACTAGTCTACCCTCTCATGTCAAAAAGGACAAATCAGACCCCACACCTTTAACTTTTAAGAATTCCACAGTTTCCAATTCATCGAAACAGCATCCCACTTTTATTATACAGTCGGTTTTGATACTTATGAATAATCAGCCTTTTTCTACCCCACAGACACTTGGGTTGAAAGTCTTCCTGAGTTTTGACTGCTCCCTGAGAATGTGAGCCGAGGCTTCGTCTAGAGGATTGCGGGCCTCAATGCCTCTTATGTCCTCTGCACTGATCTGTTAGCAGTGTTGTGCAGAACCAGAGCAGTCTGGGCAGAGCAGAGCAGCTGTCTCAATGATTTAGCAGCCCTTTGTACTATTATTCATCTGATTGGAGGGAGTCAGTGTCCAGCTGAGGGCCTGCATCTTTTATGACCACTTGCAGTCCATTCAGACAAAGGTACCTCCATGGAATACTTTCAAGACCCGTGGCATATGTATATTGATGTATATAGCTGCAAATTGAATTTGAACATCTTTATTTCATTGTGAAAAGAAGGAGACTCGCTATGCTAAGATGTGATTTTTTTTCGGTTACCTCTTAAATTGTCTGTCTTGCTTTTTCTCTCTTGTTGACGTTGATATCATTGGACAGGTGCTGTCATATTTCCTGCTGCACTTGTCATGTTAGTTAATCCATCAATGCCTGTCCGACAGCTGTCTGTTTTAGCTGTAAACTCAGCCGCTCATTTGGAAAGTTACACAGTGCGCTTCAAGGTACATAATCCTCCACTTTCTCCCTCAAAAGTTCCTCAGCCTCACTTTGGCTGTTGTATACTTTAGTGTTTTATGCCAGCATCGCAGGACCCAGGAGATCTGAGGCTTCACATAGCTAGCCTGTCACTTGAGACTGGGTAGAAACAGGTAGTGCAATTAGCCAGCAGAGAACATGTTTATCTGTCAGCCCAAAGACAGGACGGGATGGCTTTGAGGAGGAGGGGTGGGCGGATTGCACTGCCCCTTTAACTGTGTACAGGCTATTAGACTATTTCACAGAACTCATTTTCAGATACAAAAAGGGGAACGCCGTTCCTTCCATTGACCCCCCCCCCCCCCCAATTAGGAGAAGAATCCCCCTTCTTCAGCATTTATTACACCTATTCAGTATTCTGGATGCTGCTATCAGTTTCCCATAACTAGGCTGCACAAAGAGCAAACGCTCCATTTGGTGTGATTTGTTGCCCCGCTTGACCACTTCTTTGTCTCGGCCGGGCTGGCTAAGCGCTGTGGAATGGGCCACCCCTGCTGTTTTATCAAGTCTGCTGAATCCGTAATGAAATAACTGAGGGTGACAGTGACAGTGGAGGGAGGGGAATTGGAGATAAGAGCAACAGACCGCCTTATTTGAATCATTTAAGCAAGATGCAATTACGACTGCACCCAGCACTGAGGAAACAGCCCATTTTAAAGACAACACAAATCAATGAGCACAGCGATGGTGATGTGTTTGACAGAAATGCCTGTTAGTGGTATACGACTGCTCTCGAGGATCATTACACACCCTGTAGACAATATATTATCACCAAAAGAGAGGAATGAAAACAGAGCAGTGGGAGACAAGGAGGGGCCACTGGGCCATCTGCATTATGGCTTTGGATGGCCATTCGGATATGGAAAATTACTCTTACTTTTCACATCTTTCAAGTACTCTCATATGCTTTTGTCTGCTTAAGAAATAACTGCAACTGAGTGGATTTATTCCAGGTACTCATAGTATAATTAATAATAATAACATAATATCAAAATCTGATAATAATCAGATTAGATCTCTGAAACCATCAGCTATCTGTCTGACAACGTATAAGCATCTGGGGACAAGGGTCTGTATTTCTGGGTTTCCGGTGTATCCAGCGGATATCTGAACCAAATAAACGTTTCCCTCCGCTGCTCATTGGTTACAGTACGATTAGAAATTTGAGATGCAAGGGAGTTTGCAAGATGATTGTATACCACCGGATTGTTTCACAAGTAGCCAGTTTACAAGCTGATTTTAAACCAATGAATTAATAATTGTCAGCCGTTAGCCGGTGGGTTCGCAGATTGCATTTCGTCAAATTTGTAACTATTTATTAAAATGTACTACTATATGTATCTTTTTTGTGTTTTGTCCGTCTCTCATAAGTCCCCCAGTATAGAAGTGAATATAACTTTTCCAACCCTTCACACAAACATACTGCATAAGGAGGGGAGTATTCTGCCACTGGAATCTCTTTTGTGAAATTTACCAAAATCATTTTAAGGGTTAATTTTATTTGGTTTAATCCATACAGAAAGTCCTCATGAGTAAAGAGATGGAAAATTAAATAAGGTTGCCTACTATGTCCGTTTTGCAGGATTTAGGCTTTTCCAGTTAGTCTTCACATTAGATGAGCTCTAGTATCAGCCAAGCCCAGTATTAGATATAACTTTGTCTGAGCCTGGCACCTCTGGGACATGCATGTCAAGCACCAGTGCTGTCCCGCTTTCATTCTCTCTTTGTGTTTCTCTCTCTCTCTCTCTTTCTCCCTCCCTCTCTCTCTCTCTCGCTCTGCCTGAGGATGAGGCCATCTGGTGTATGTTGGTGGAGCCAGGCATGCTAACTGGAGTTGGTGCGGACCAGGCCAGTCTGTGTACTGGAACAGAACTCACTTTGTATATTGCCTTGTTTTGGCCACAGAGCCTCGTTGATCCCCCTCAGCAGAACATTTTACATTTGGAACACTCCTCATTTACACTTGTACAGACGAGCTGCACAGCGGCCGAGGAGTGGCATCATGAATAAAATTATCATATCTAAATATCAGCGGTGAAATGATTGGTGTCTGTGTGTGTGTGTCAGCCTCCTTCTCTTGCGGAGGGGGAAGAGGAGGAGATAGACGCTGGGGATAGAGAAGCAACTCTGAGAACTTGTCAGAGGAAATTAGAGTGGGTTTCTGGACCATGGACTCACTGTCTGGAAAACAAGAATCACAGGAGAGACCTCCAGACTTTTGTCTAGCTGTGTGAAAAAGGAAAAGAATCTCTCTACTCCATCAGTTTTTGGCTCATTTTTCCCATCTCCAGTGATGTCCAGTCCAGCTGTCCAGTCAGTAAAGCTTGCAACTGTCAAGTCAACATCGGGGTTACCTGCCTGTGGCATGCCTCCTAAAGTTAGAGCTCAATATATGGATGGATTGAAGTTAAGCCCTCTGTCCCGTCTATTTCCAGGGCAAGCCTTCTCTGTACCTGATGCCCCCGCCTCCGTGACTCTCTATGGAGGACCATCGCTGGCCATTGGAGCTTCATGCAGGTCCACCCCTCATCTATCAGTGACACTACTGGCTGACAGAGCACTTATTCATGCTCACTCATGAATATTCAATTTACTCCTTCTTCAAGGGTACAAAAGACATATCTATACACAAGAGAGAAGAGAGGCATCTCTTTCTCTGTTCGCTCTCTTCTTGTATCTTGCCTTATCTCTCTCTTTTCCCGCCTCCTCTTCTTCTGCCAACCTTCTTTATACATGTACAACCTAAACATCAGCAGCAATATGCAGGCCTTAATTTCATGCGCATGTTTCATTAGAGGTGTCGACCAGGAGACAATTTTTCCCTGACACTTTGAGCAAGCCAACACAATCCTGCACCGTTTGCGCGAAAGAAAAATCCCATTTGTCCTTTGTCAGCACAAACACTTTAATTTGAGGCTTTCACTCCTGAGTAAGCAGCAGATCTCCTCAGAAGCCTGGAGAGACACAGGAAACGCATGTGGGTCCTTCAATCTCTCCCTCATCAGCAGAGGCACACTTCATTTCGCATGGCCTCCATGTTTGTATCAGTCAGCGGGGGCATGCATAAGTCAGAAGGAGAGGGAAAGTGCAGGTGTGTCAGCATATAAATAGCCGACACGATCAGTGGTCACAGTGTTTTTGTGAAGTCTTAAAATGCTGCCTTATGCAAAAGAGTTTACCGTATATATTATATTGCAGTGTGAAACAGTCACAAACATAAGATCAACACAGCATTTACATTGTGATTTCAGCTTCAAGGAATACTTCACCCTTAACATGACCATTTGTATATCAATTCTTCACCGCCTGTTGCCTTGAATTCTTGAAGAAAACCTGCTGCCTCCAAAGTCAGCGTAGAATCCCGAAACAGAGTAAATCCTTGATGAATTGAAGTAAATAGTATAATAACAGCAAAACTTTATCAAAAATCTGTTTATAAACTGTCATACAACTCATGCTGTATAATCCAAGTCTCGTTTTTCCAGTCATATGCTCAGTACTTCCCAAACACATGCATCTTTGATAAAACTTTACTATCTTCTTACTAAAACTTCTGCCTTTACCATCTTATGTGCCTTGTTTTATGTTTTAATCAATTTATCAACGATTTACACCATTTTTGGATTCTCCTTTCCCAATGGAGGCATGCGAGAAAAACTATATTTTCTTCAAGAATTCAAGGTAACACAGGGTGAGTAACAGCGCACTGCAGGAATGAGTCCCAAAACCTGGAATGAGTCAGCATTTTTGCACTAGCACTATTGGTTCCCTTGTTTTAAAGTCAATGTGTATTTTTAAATGTGTTTTTGGTTAGATGCCTGAAATAAACCCTGTAGTTAACACAAGCTTAAGAGATTTAAACGTTTTATTCTACGACAAGTGGCTAAATGAGACTACTAAACGTCTTGTCTGCCTTTAGCTTAGTGGTGATGTTAAGTCATGCGACCGTGGTGTAGTTGCTTTATAGCCTAATGTTAGCTTTTTATTTCTAGTGATTGCATCTACGCTTCAAAAATGCTAAAAGTGGAATTCATTTGTGAAGATTATCTAGCTGAACAAAACATGTAAGTATCAGTTCTTTGCCACAGAGCTTATTTTCTGCAATAACCCCCCTTTCTGACATCGTAATCGAAAGATGGACAATCCAGCAATAACACACTTGCCCATATGCTAAGGTGTGAAAGTAGACTGTTAGCATCTCTCTCTAGCGTCATCCCTCACACAGCTATGCCTCTGTTTACTTACTACGTGTTCAGTGAGTACACTGAATGCCTTTGATGAGTGACTGTTTGACAGTGTCCCATTTGTAGAATTACTGTCATTGAGACGGCAAGATTTCTTGGAAGGTGATCAGGGAGGCAGTGAGATGCAGCAAGAGGAGGCTTTGACAGCAGTGTTTTGGGTGACCATTTAGAAAAGGTTAAACACTTTTGTCTTTAGACATGGTGGGCTGACACTCAAACTAAGTCATTTGAAGCACACTCAACACTTAAGGTCTCCTGGATCAGGCAGTCAGTTATGCATTTATTCCTTTTTTTTACTCTATTTTCAGTTTGTGACCACTTGATATGGAGTCCTGGCTAGCAATGAGTTGAAGAAACCCTGGTTTGTGATAACAATATGGGGTGTGGTGACACAGACAGACAGACAGGCTGCTACTCACACCATCAGAGAATTCAGGTATCCCATTACTCGGGCTGCCTCGTTCAAAGTCGACATTTCAAAAGTATTCCAAAGCTGAGTCATTCCTAAGGTTGCTGATGTGTGTATATCTGCTTTGCTGTCTATGCAAATTCCATTGCATGGAGGTGACACTTGAAACACGTCTTTAGTCCTCTGTCCAAAGAGATAAAGCCAGTTATCATACAGAAAAAAAAGTCAGGACACATTTGCTGTACATTTGGTCAATCAATCTCTGGCATTAGATAGTTTGGCACTAGCCTCTAAATTAACTTGTTGATCAGATAGATAAATGCATCCCTATTTAGGGGCCACTTCCTTCCAATCCTGCTGTCAACAGTCCAAATTGTGTGGCCATTGGGACGACTCAGCTGATCTTGCACCTCCTTACCAAATGAAGATTCACCATGTCATCATCACAATTTATCACCTCCAGCCTCTAATATACTGTTGACTAAACGGTACGCTGACTGTATCCTTCAGCTACAAACAAATGGCTGCATTTCTTTGAGCCTTTTCAGAGTGATATAGCCTTGAACCTGTAGTAAAGACTAATCTCACCATATCTTAAGTAAATCTCTAAAGCAGCGTAAACAGGATAATTAGCTTGTTTTTCACTGTATTCAATGGAGAGTACAGCAGATCAGTGGTTAACACTACCATGGGCGGATTATGAGACAATGGGCCCCTGGCCACAGACATGTAAAAGGCCCCACCACCTCTCCTACATAAGAGCAAGGCACACATAGTTTTTTTTGTTTTTCTGTGTTTCTTTGTGGTCATTTTGTGTCCTTTTGCAGATGCTTTGTGTCTCATTTTGTCTCTCTTTGCAGTTCATTTGTGTTTCTTTGTGTTTTTTTGCCCTTTTTCCAAGTCATTTTGAGTCTCTTTGTAGTCTCCTGTGTCGCTTTGCAGCTGTTTTACATCTCTTTGTAGTTGTTTGAGTTAATGTCTCATTGTTGTCGTTTTTATGTTTCTTTGTGGTCATTATGTGTCTCCTACTGGTTTTTAGGTATCTCTTTGAGTGACATTTTGGAGGCTATGGCTAGGGGGGGGGGGGGGGGGGGGGGGCTGACACTGGATCAATCCATGAGCTCTACCAGGTTTAAATCTGCTGGTTAAATTCAGATACATGTACAGTTTGTAAATGTTTTATCCCTGTGTCCGACTGACCTGCCCAGGCAGCACAGTATCAATAATTGCAATAATTTACAACCATTTGAGACCAATGCCAACATTCAAGTCAATGCATGCAGTAGTGCACCCTTCATGTACTGAAGTGAGATTGAAATTATGGGTGTAAAGAGTGAGGATACAGTGCATCCAACCTTCATGCCCGAACCAGAGATGGTGTCCAGTAAGAGACTAGCAATAATAGCTGTTTTATATAAATATCGTTAAAATATATCATTTCTAAAAACATTGTCGCTGACTTTTAATAACGCTCTGCATTAATACGATTTTTAGAATGGTCCAATATCAATGCTCTGGTCTGGCAATAGGGTGGGCAAAGTCTGCTTTCTGTCCAGTGTCTTTTCATATTGTAAGACAGATATGGATGCATGGATGGTTGGATGGATGGATGGTTGCATGGATGGATGGATGGATGGATGGTTGCATGGATGGATGGATGGATGGATGGATGGATGGATGGATGGATAGATAGATGGATGGATAGATACATTTCAGTGGAGAATATCAATGTGCCACGATTGTGTAACTACTACTTAAAAGGTCTTTTTAAAAAATGACTGAATTACAATGTTTAGCATAAAACTGTGAAATTGAAACACACTGAGTATCAGCAGAAATATGAGTTGGTGGCAGCCTCAGTCTGAAGGTACGAACTCATTTGCACAGCTTTGGATCTCCATCATGGCAGCCTGGTGAAAGCATACTTTGGATTCAGTTTATAGGTCCCTGAAAATACATCAGAAATTAAAGGTGACTGTGGTGCTGAAGCACCTTGTGATGAGCAGAGGATTTGACACTTACTTGTGTTTGTGATGAGGAGGTGCATGTAGCTCTCTAGGTGAGATGAGGACTTAATTAGCTATTTGTGGATTTGGCTGCTGTGGATTGTATTGTTGATTGCTGCAACGACGTTGGGGCAATGAATGGGGCTAAGTGCAAACCTCTGTTCTCATAATTGCACATCTGTTTCCCGTTGCTTGCTCCTGTAATTGTCTCCATCTCAGTCATCTCTACGGAGGCTGGCTGCAGGTGATTGCAGGTAAAACGGCACCAGGCAATCTGTCTGCTCTCTGATCAGCAGAGATTTGCAGGGACAACTGGGATGGATGTTTTGACAGCTTCTCCTGGGCACACACGCATGCACTCAAAGAATGTTTACATATTGAGTACACTGTCAAGTCCTTCACTGGAGCATCATCTAGTGGTGGAAGAGAGACTTACAGGTAACATTTGTAAAGATTAAAGATAAACATTAGCAAAACAAACAAAAATGTAAAAAAGGAAGATAAGGTAAATACAAAGCATTACAAACAGGCACACACAATAGATACAATAAAAGCAGTAGCAGCATTACCAAAAAAAAACGACTTTAGTATTTTGAGGCAGACTGAGTGAGTTTGGCTGATGCAAAAATATGTTTTTTGAGTTTAGTTTTAAATGGGTTTACTGAGGTAGCCTCTCGAATTCTGATAGGACGACAATTCCAAAAAAAGGGGTGGGCTTGGTATTTCTTTTTGGAATAGTGAGGAAACTATTTTGAGAGATTAGAGAGTAGCTATATGATGGGTGACTAGAGGTGATCAGTAGGATGGTGTTAAAAGTAGGACCTTGAAGTCTGATCTAGCATGTAGAGGGAGCCAATGTGATGAAATAAGAACATGGGTAATATCATCACATTTTTTTATTTTGGGTTAATATCCTTGTTATGACTTCATAACGCCATACGATTTGATAATGAACATGAATGCTGTTTACCTCCCTGCCTGAGGGTGGTGTTGTACATTGTGTCTGTGTTTTTTTTTGTATCTGCTGAGTTGCAGGTGATTGGACTGGAGACTGATGAGCCCTGAGATAAGAAGGAACCTGTGTAGGCTGGCTTGCTCTCTCTTTTTCTCTCCAGCTCCAAACCGGGCCGTGCTGCACTGCCAAGGGGGTCGCTATTTTACAGATCGGAGCGGCAAATCATTGTATCTAGTCCAAAGGCAGTCTGTGTAGTGGTCGAGGTGAAAAGCCCTTTTTGTTCACATTGTTTTCTCTTGTTTTCTGTTAGGGAGGTAGGTAAGTGGCCTGTATTTTCTTTCATTCAGTTTTGGAATAGGTAAATTAGTATGTTAATGAAGATTGTTTTGTTCATTGTTTTGGGCCAGGCTCACCCTGACGCAAGTAGATTACATGCAAAGTATATGCACAGGCGCGATGAGACTGGTATCACGCGAATTTGCAATGGTGCTGTGCAATTGCCGCAGCGCGAAAAATTGCGTGACGCTGTGGCGCGATAGCCTATCAGCATTGAGATGCTCCTCCTGTCATCACTGACGTCCTGCCGTTGTTGAATCAGAAAACAAATACTGTAGTTCACCCACAGCTCTAAGATACCTCATATTAGTAGAGACCGGACCAAACTATGTGTATAAATGTATGTTTAAACCATATGGTACAAACAATGAAAAAGACGCTGTGTGAGGTGAAGCGCGGCAAACTTTCTGGATAATAATCAGGATTAAGCCCGCAGGATTACAGTCAGTGTGCTTTGGCACAGGCAATTTTACTGCCTTTGTGCCACAAAGCCACATTGCCATTTCCTCTTAACCAGTAACATATACACTGATATCTACACATCTGAACACATCTCACAAGTGTTACCTTCATTATAACATAAAAATTATTAAAATAGACCTTGTAGTTAGAGAAATACACTCTTTTTAGTATGGGTATGCAATTTTTGAGCAGAAGCCTAAAAATAGGGCTAGGGTTTAAAAGGTCAGTAAACTAACTGTACTTTACCTTTCTATCATGAGAGCCCCCCCAGGGGGGGGCTACGGAGAAATTTTAGCGTGCAGTGTGTCGTAGAATTCTACGACACACTTAATAATGAATGCTACACACGTTATATATCCACTTCATGAAGAAATTCTGGGCAAAAATATTATCGAAGCCATTTTATACACTCCAAACACAATTATACACAAACTAATATAATAAACTACAAGATGTACCACAATACCACGTATTTTTGACTCGGTGAGCTATGTAGTCCGTTTCGAGACACCATCACAAAGCTACAAGCTAACACGGCCGACCCCCATATCAGAGAGCACGAGCATTCCACACAGAATCCAGCCATATCTTCCAAATTTCTCTCCTTGAAACCATTAAAAAGTTACAGCCAACAAGCCCCAGAAAAACACACAGCCACACAGCAAAAAATCTTAAACGCTTCGCACCTTGAGATGATTGTCTAGAAGAAAAACACTGAAAATCTCGGTTAAATCCATTCAGCCATGTGTTTCCTGACAAAATGGGACTCAAACATGCAAGTATGAGGAGGGGGTAGTGATTTTACTTTACGTTGAATCGGTTTTACGCTTGGGGTGGCGCGGTTTTGGATTTTTACTGGCTAAAAATTCCGTCAATGAACTCAAGGATCCTCCTACTGCATTCCTGAGATTCTTCCGCGTCGAACGAGGTGTCATAGCCTGAAATCCGCCAATCATAGGCTTATAAAGGTCTACATAGACACAGACAGACAGACAGACATTCCATGGAGGAGAGATATGAACACCCCCAGAGACCTCAAAATGATGCCAAACTGCTGTATTTGGATAGATTGAACACTATTAGTCATAAAACAAGTGAGATATATAGTTATATAGTATATAAAATTAGAATGGAACAGCTTGTACAGCTGGTTCCACAATGACAAATTGGGCCGACTCCGCCTGACCTCTCCATACTAGAACCTCTATAACTTTGTTGTGCTTCACTTGATCAAAGTCAAAACATTTTTTAGAGACTACTGGCGTGCTATGGTTGTGGAGTATTTCTAGGCAAATTCCTGCATTATTTCAAAGAAAATAAAACAATAAAAGTGCTTTTTTTTCAGGCGAACCTCAAACTTTTCAATTTGAGCTGTGTGCCATCTTCATTTAGTATTAATCAGTAACATATACACTATATTTACACATCTGAACACATTCTCACAAGTGTTCCCGTTATTATAACATCAAAATTATTCAAATAGACCTTGTGGTTGCAAAGATAGACTCGTTTTAGTATGGGTATGCAATTTTCGAGAAGAGGCCTAAAAATAGGGCTAGGGTTAAGTGCCGCGATTGTCGAACCTGAGTTCGCCAGTCGGGCTTCTGTATGATAGAGTCACAGTTGCTGTACTCTATTGCTGCGATGAGGATTTGCCTTGTATTGAGGACCTCTGTTACACCGGCTGACTTAACGATGACTCTTTTCTGGTAGAGAGCTCTGTTTGTCTTGCAGGTCTGCCACGCCCCTTGACGATCACTGAAGCACCCACACCTGAGAGTCCTCATCTCATCAGTGGAGCTGCATATCAACCCCCGACGCCAGTGTTTCCCAGCCCCCGTTTTGTTCACTCTGGGCCTGTGGCGCTGTGGGTTTGTTGTTGCTGCTACCAAGAGCATTTGTACTGCCATACCTTGGGGTCAAACTTAATGGAAGCTTTGTAGGGGTTCTCTGCCTTTTATTTTCTAACGTTTTCTCCTGTTTTGTGGCTAGTTAGGGAGTTCAGTATTGTTTTGTTTGTTCGTAGGCCAGCTGACCTCTTCTTTTCTAGTTAGCATGGGGGTTTTGTTTATTATGTTGGCCTTAGAGACCCTGACGGCTACGCTTCCTTATTTAGTGTTTGTTCCTGTTCATCTATACTGTGAATAAATGTATCTAATTGCTGCTGCCTTATCCTCTTGGTTTTTGTTAAACTGTTGTCAAGGTTTTTCTTCACCTTTTATGTTACTTCCTGTGTACCCCTAGGCACACTATATAGGCCGTAACACAAGTGGGGGCTCGTCTGGGAAATGGCTCTGTTTAGTCTGGAATGTTTTTTAAATAATCCTACTTTGAAACAGTTTGACAGTTGTAAAAAAGATGACTTATGTATAATTGCTGCACATTATGAGATTCCTGTATCTAGGTCTTGGATTGAGCAGGAGTTAAAGTCTATTATTCGGAATGGCTTGGCAGAAAAAGGTGTGTTTCTCCTAGCAGGTCCTGAGCAACGGACCCCAGCAGATGAACCTGAAGCAGCTGCTTCAGGGATGGAATTTGCTGAGGATCTGATACGTTCTTCCCATGCGGCTAGGCCACGTGAGGAAAAACCACCCCTCTCTTTGCCACGGTTAGATCCATCGTCTCTTGATTCTTCTCCTTTGTCTAGTGTAGGTGCCCGTTTAAAGGTGCGCTTAGTTCCTCTTGAATTTGAAGCAAAAGAAAAAGCACGTAAAGAGGAGCTAGAATTCCAGTTAAACTGCCGTAAGCTTGAAGCCGACACTGCTATTAAAATCTGCCAGCTTGAGTTAGAGTCTCAAAAGAACGCTACTGAACCTTCAGCTGTGTTTTCTCCTCCAGTTTCAACTCCTTCGGCATTCGATGTTAGCAAAAAATGTCAGTGCATTTGAACGGATTGCTGCTGCCTTGCATTGGCTCAAGGATGTCTGGCCTCTTCTACTGCAATGCAAGTTGGCTGGTAAGGCACAAGAGGCATGTGCCGCCCTTTCTATTGAGGACAGTCTTAGGTATGAAAAAGTTAAAAATGCCATACTTAGGACTTATGAGCTTGTACCTGAAGCGTACAGACACCGCTTTCATAGCCTGAGGAAACCTTCCTCCCAAACATTTGTTGAGTTTGCTAGGGAAAAAGGGATACTTTTTGATAGATGGTGTCTAGCAAGCAAAGCAACTGACTTCAGTTCACTATGTGAATTAGTTTTGCTGGAAGAATTTAAGGACCAGAGCGGACCATGGTTTATTTGAATGAACAGAAAGCAACTACCTTGAAGGAAGCTGCCGTCCTGGCAGAAGAGTTTGCATTGACACACAAGAGCATCTTTGTGGGTAAGCGTGAAACCTCTTCTCTACTTTTTTTCTTTCTAAACTATCCCACACACGTACACACACTCATATACGCCATTACGCTTATTTCATACACACTTATGTATATGGAGTATTTCATGACGTGGTTACTTTATGTGAATACGTCAGCCTTCGTGCTCTCTCCTCTTTTTTTCCCCCCTCTCTCCTCCGCCATGCGCGTGGTGTAATTATTCAAAAACTATGGGGCCATTGGAATTTTGCACAGCGAAGTCACTTCCGCGATTTCCGATATTCTGCTCCTCCACTCTTCACTCTCTCCTTTTGTCTTCCCTCCCTTCTTCTCCACACACACACACACACCACGTGATTGTTTGTTGCTTTTAGGTAGTATGCTTGTAGTTGTATATTAGATGTTTCTTGATTTATATTATTGCTTTTAATCAGTGAATCAGTAAATAAACTGTTATTTTAAGGAGCAGATTTTGTGAATTCAGATTCCATCACATTTCTACAATTTTGGAGTTGAGTGTCTTGCTCAAGGACACATCAACATGCGACTAGCGGAGCCGGGGATCAACCCACTGATCCAGCCCTGCTCTCCACTTAGCCACAGTCGCCTCACGAAAGATGAAATGTTTGTGTAAGTACAAATGAGGAAGTGTACGTAAGTAAAAAAAAAGTCTGATTTAGAAAACCAGTACGCAATTTCCTTTAATAAACCCCAAATAAATCTGGAAATGTGTAAATTTGGCTCAGCCTTATATTCCACTCTCTACATGCCCACATTCAACCAGAAATGGTCAATGCAAAGCACCTCATGAAGGTTAAAATGAGCCTGCTGATCAATGGTACTTGTGCTTGTGGCGGAGGTGATTCCTGAACACTTGTTCCTTCCTAATTATTTAATTATCTTAGTTTTCGCCGTGGCAGTATATCTATCATGCAGCTGTACGCATTACGAGAGTCACCGCAGTATTCATATTTTTGCAGCAGTCACACTGATTGCTTTCAATATAATCAATACAAACAGTAGGTTTTTTTTCTCCCACCCTGGATATCAATTGAAAACAGAGGTTTGACAGGAGAACAGAATGAATTCATTTGTTTGAGTTTTGTTATGATGAACTTGACTTGTATTATGATTAGGACTGATTGTGAGGATATGGAGTGTAATGTGTGTGTGACAGCTGTCACCGGCTTTATTTCCAGTGAGCTATGACAAGCTGTTTTCAGTTTCTCTTACTGTTTCTCTCCCTATACTGTATCTGTCCCAACCATGAATGAATAAATAAAGTTGTGTTCACTGCAGCGACACACATAAACTAATATAAACAAGAATCACACTTGGTAATGTAAATGCACAGTATTAGAATATATTATTAAAAACTAGTGACGCTCTGTTCTATTTTATAATGCTAAATAATCTTAAATTGGATTTGTACAACCGATAATAACAATTTCAACAGCTACAGTGCTCCACAGTTGACCACGAGTGTCTGTAGTTTGGCCCTCTCTTCTGTGCTCCGAGGTGCAGACAGCGCTGCAGTATTGAGATTTGACAAGGGGAACAAACATCGGTCTACTGTTTGAAAGATCCGTGTTGGATGGACCCATCCACAGACCCTCTTGCTCCCCCTTTCTAGGCTTTTGCAGTCTTTTTACTTCCTCAAATCATGATTACGGGGATTAAATATGAAATTTTTTCTGGGGATATCTACAAATTGTCACATTGTTTTTTGTAGGTACATTTAGGAATGCTGGATTAGACCAGACTGTCTTGAGTCATCCGAAACTTTATTCATTTGGAGGCCATACCTCATTTAGACTCGGAAATTCTTTTTTACTGTGCAGATTTGATACTAGAAGGTTGTTTTCTTTGTTTGTTTTTTGTCTGCATTCACCTCCAAGTCACAGTTTAACGTGGATAAACAAGCAGGAATTTCTGTGTAGTGTAAGTGTAAAGTGTAGTGTAAGCCAACCGTGGTGAAAATGTGATGAAAACTCAAATCTTTCAGTGTATATCTCCTCACCAGCATTAAAAAAGGTATAAAGGTACATACAATTGCTTTAAAAAATCTTAGTCGTGACCTATATATTTTCAAGAACACCTGAAAGCTACTGGTTGTTTGTATTTGATCTATAAACACTGAAAACAAAGAAAGGAACAAAATAAACCTCATACCGAATAATGTCTCTCTTTTAAATAAAAAAAAAGGGTCCAGCTTGATGGAACCTCTTGAAATAATTAATAAAAATGATTTTGAGAACAATTTTTTCAAAGAAATTTCAGAAAAATTGAAACAAAATGGGAAACAAATGGAAATCTTCAAAAGAACAAGTTACAAGCACGGAGAAATCCCGAGTAAAATCCAAAGCAATACTGACTATTTATGATGCTGCTGTAAAGTGAAATAAGTGAGCCAATGGCCGTGTGCTTTTAGAGTGGTGAATCAAGTCATTTGTTTCAGTGCATGTGTAAAGGTTCACATACGTCTAACCTGCATGTCCCGATTTATTAATAAATACTCTGGCTTCACTGTTTTATGGACACATTTGACTTCACACCATTATACCTGTAAAAGTTGAAAAAATAGTGTTAAGAACTCAGTATTGACCTAATTAATTAGGTAAATTAATATATATATATATATTTTTTAAATGAATAGAAAAAAAAAATCTCACCCCATACAAAGACATATGCAATTATATGAATGACCTCACAATGTATCAGTAGTGTCTTGAGATGTTAGTCATTCTTTTACTGAGAACAAGGAGAACAGAGAGTGAAATGAAGTAAGATTGTGGTATAATGTGGTCTCGTGGCAAAGCTGTGCCGCATTGTGCCACATGGTGTCAGTATGCCAAAATGCAGAGAAACCACAATGACAGTCAGGACTGAGCCTCTGTAGTTCTCTCTACTACACCATATCTGAAAAAGGGGCAAAAAGTACCATTATCAGTAAATTAGTCCACTTTTGTTGTGGCAAAATAGAAGATACCACATTTGATTGGTTATTTTATATATTCATTAAATACATCAAAATAAGTAGCACTGTGAGATAAGGCTCTTTTGTGAAAAAACTATTATTATTAAGTATTCTAACCTAAATAAACGTAAAAACTAATACCACAATGTTAAAAATACTCCATTAAAAGTCACACATTCAAATGTTAGTAAAGGTACAGAAGTAGTATCAGCAAAATGCAGGAAGGCACCTTTATAGTGTAGCATTGGATGATTATTGGTGAAAGAGCATTCTAATGTTGTAGCTGTTCTATGTGGTGCTCATTTTCTACTGTTTTAAGTACTATTTGGGTACATTTCTGCAAAAAAACATTTACATTGAATGTGGACATGTTTGCCTTCGGTCAGAGCAAGTGAGTTAGTACAGAGAGCGACAGCTGTTGAAGGTTTGTAAACTAAGGGCGGGTGGCAGGTTTGGTAACGGTACATAAGAAAGTGCAAGGGGCGGTTGTTGTTTATTTACGGTCGTAACGTACGTTGCTACGCTACGTTACATTGCTACGTGACATTTTGACATTACGTTGTTATTTTATGTTACTACCTTAAGATGCTACATTAAGTTGCTATTTTATGTTGCTATGTTATATTGTTATGCTACTATTTGAACACAACCTATGAACTTTTTTTTCTATCCCTGACCAAATAATTTTGTTGTGTAAACTCACCAACTGTTTTCACAATGACATTGTGCATTTGTGATACGAGGCTGATATGAAACGTAGCAATGACACTTTTTCTTGGGTTCAAAAACATCAACATTCAACGTATTCGGTGTTTTGCAGAAGCGTACAATGCCAACCTTTCTGGCAACTGGGTTGTATCGTGCGAGGTCATTTTACAGCTGTATGAATTTAGTGAAGTAAAGGTATATAGTAGCATAAAAAAGTACCTAAAATTGTACAAAGTATAGTTCAGTCACAACCGCTTACACTCATAGACTTTCTACAGGGAAGTAAAATGTGCAGGTGACACAAACACTCCTTTGAGAATCTAAACATATCTATCCTCAAAAGGAAAAATAATTAATCTAGACATGGAAATATTAAGAAAATGTATGGGGTGATTGCAAAATCACATTAATTCTCTATAGTCTCATCGGGCCAATAGGGGGGCCAAAACCCAAGTGATTCTTGAGTTCAGCCTTACCACTCGCTAGCTAGCTAAGAAGACAAACCATGGAAATAGACAACAAGTGTATTTCTCCTCTTTTTGCAGAAACTAACTACATATTTGCAGCCCTGGGCAAAGCTAACATGTCCAGGTCCGGTCTATCTATTGTGCACACAAATCTAAAATTTATACTGAACTGCCCCATTTAGTTCCTGGTTAGACAGGAAATGAGACAAACCCCAAAACATCAAAGTAACAGAGCATTACTGGGATTAACTGCAATGTAACTGCCAAGGTTTTGAATTGTAAACCCCAAACACTACTAAGAAATGCACTACTGCCCAACACTGATCACAAGATGCACATTATTCAAGGATTCAAGGATCATTTATTGTCATTATGCAACACATGGATGCACTACGAAATTCAGTTGTAGCCCAGTCACTACACAACAAACGCATGACAAACAAAACAAAGACAGTGGTACATTCCTGTACTGCATTTTTTAAATTTGCATCATAAGGAATGTAAACAACAGCAGCAATAACAATTCTCCGGGCAGATAATATGGCGGACATATTTACATAGCAAATTCAACATGATGAAAAACACGTGATGTTTGAGCACCAAGCATCATGATGTGAACACAGAGTCCACCTCCTCTGGTCCACCGGAGTCCTGCTCTCTGTCCTGATATCCGCCTGTCAAGTGCAGCTTGATCCGGGATCAAAGATGGAGCAAGGTCTCTGTAAAGATGATGGCTCAATAGTCCCCAACCTCCTGCTGCTTTCATCCATCTTATTTTTCTGCGACCAGGCATCAGACAGCCAGCAGTAGGTAGTGGATTAGCCTCCAGTCCTAGCTTGGTTAGCTTAGCTTCCATCTTCGCTCTCCTTTGGTGGGGTTTGGTCTGGCTGGTTGGTCGGCCGTGGGCAGTGATCATCTCAAAGTCAGCTGCCCTGAATCCAATCTCCACTCTTCCTTTTCAGATGTTGATAAATGTATTCTGTCCTATGCCATTAGTGATGAACATGAAATTCATGAGAAGTTCATATCAAGGTTCAATCAATGCCAATTTATTACACTGGTACTGATACTGATATTTTTTTACTGAACCTGATGAAATCTGACATTTCATGCCTTCACAGTCAAATAACGACAGTGTATGCCTTAGAATTGGATAAACTGTCTACTGAAATTGTGAAGAATTTAAGTATTAAAAGCATTAGTAGTAGGATTAATAGCACCCCTGGTGGTGGATAAAAGTGTCACAATAATAAGAATGTAAAATATGTTAAGAGTCACAATATATTTAGTCACTGTAGGTATTAAACACTGTAAAGAATAAGTCTTACGGGTCAGAAAGGGAATATTCTGAGCAAGGCTTTACAGACATGCAGCAGAGCAGTGCCGAGGTGAAGCAGTGATATCAAATAAGGAGAGAAGCAGCAGAGAACAGAGGTGACCTCATCGATGGAGAATGTGGCCAGAGAAGTGATGGACAGACAGGCCATGCGGGCCACGACGGAGAAGGAGGGAACAACACGACTACAGCCAATCACTGATCGACACTGACATCTGTTTCCAACGTTTTGGGACAGCTTTGACACTTTCCGACTTCCAGGAGATATAAAGAACAATGTTTTAGGGAGTAATCTTCAGACCATATCTTCCCTCCTTTTTCAGCACCTGGCTAGGCCGGACCTGTGAGTGGGGTGTATGTATGTGGTATCTGCTCTCGAGGACAATTCTACCGATAGAGTAATTCAGTTTGTAACTGTTCAGCTTCGATCAGATCATTAAATACTGTTTGAGTTTAAACCGGATCCTGTTGTTTGATGCGCCTGCGCTGTAAGAAGTAAACGGGGCAGAGCCAGTCCAGCCGCCTTGCGGTTTCATCAGAAAGTCCAAGCCTCAACAAAAAGTCAGAATAATACCAACAAGAATTCTACCAAAATGCAAATCAAAACTGTCCTATATCATATCCTATCAGAGGGGGACAACAGTAACGATATTGGAACTTTAATTAAATGCTGCCACTGGCAAACTCATGTATCGGTGTGAACCTTGTTGTGTTACTGCATGAACTCAGGGGTTGACTCAGCTCAGTATTGTCTCACTCAAGCTGAAGCCTGATTCTGTCCAAAGAGGACACAACTAACACTGGACTGGCCCATCCCTCCCTCCCTCCCTCTGTCTTTCTCTTTCTTTTTGTTTCCTATATGGTTTATATGACTGCTTTAAAAGGCGGTCTCCGTAGCGACCGTGGGACCCCTGCTGCTGTCAACCAGGTCCTCAGTAGCGGGCCTGATTGATGGCAGAGAGGCGGCCATAAAGACTATCTGCTGTTGCCAGATTAGACCAGACAAACATGCCCCCCGATTGCTGACCAGCTAGGAATGTTTATTTACAAGGGAGCATTCTGCATTCATTCTCTGCCCTCAGATTTACAGACACAACATATCCCCATACAACGGCTCGTATCATATCTTATGAAAAAGTGACTCCTCATTTTCTGTGGGTTTTCCTACAAAAGTCCAGTAACACGTGTCAATTTACAGTTTACAGTCTGTTCAAAATGAACTTCCTTCTTTACAAGAAATGTAGTTAGGTTTAGGCAACAAAACTACCTGGTTAGGTTCAGGAAGAGATTGTTGCTTGGGTTAAAGTAACTACAGAAGTGGTGTTATTTAATTAGGTTACGTGACAAATAAATCAACGTTGACTTCTGGTTTCATGCGGGGAATGAACAGCGGTCTCCTGGCTGAGAGACACGTTTTTGTTCGTTTTTTTACGTGATGAGGTGAGTTAGAATACAAGCTTGTAAATTAACTGACTCCATTTAAACAATTACTACTTCATGAAACATATGCAGAACTCACTCCCCACAGTATTTATAAAACTCTTATTTTCAAATCATGAGTTCAGGATGCAACAGGTTTACATGCTAGAGTAGTCAACTTTTTTCAAGTCTGTTCTGCCTCTGAGCAGTTGGAGACAAAAAGGGGGGGGGGGGGGGGGGGGGCGTCACAGTGTTTCTATCACCGTCCATTAATGCTGCTGAGCCTGTTCTTCTGGGAAAAGCCTTCCTCCGCGCACCACATGTAGGTCACTGGCCTTTTGTGTGCGACGATGCGAGCCCACTGAGTGTTTGACGTTTCCATACTACTCTTACAATCCCCAGGTTGTCATGGAAATACACTGGGTGGCAGTAGCAGCGACGTGACAGTGGAGGAAAGAGCATGCAAAGGGAGGAGGTGAATCAGCCCAGCCTCTTTTGTGAGCTTCTGCTCACTGTGGCCAAGACTGTTGATGAGGAGAGCTCTGACCAAAGGCGTTTGTTGACTTCAGGCAAAAAGCAGCACAGAAATAACCGGGAAAAAACAGAGCACTATTACTCCTTAAGGATTGCAACTCTTTAATGTGGCCAAAATGAAAGATGTTAGGTTAATGTGGCTTTACTGGCTGTGAGCATCCCCCAAAAAACGGAATCTTTGACATAAATTCCCCTGAATGCTCAGTGTCAGTTGCTCATCTACTGAACTGAAGTGTGCAGAGTGTAGTGTTGACTCTGAGCCAGTAAAAGAGCGCTGAACGACTGTTTGCACACTAAGCTCAGAGTGTAATTGTGAGATTGTGTAAAGAAACACTCTGTATGCATAAACACACACACAGAACTACCTTACTTTCACTCCAGCCTCCAGATATATTGCTGTTATGTTTGTACGTATGATAAGAGAGTAGGCAATAATGCATCTAAGAATTTTTGTGTAAGCAGACCAAGGACACATTTAGACTTTCCAAACATTTAATGTAGTTAAGTCGGTCATGTTATGTGAACCTGTTGCTCTGGGATGCATAGGGAAATGCCTTAGTATCTCTTGCTTTGCATTTCTGTTGACTGCCTGTGTTTATGACCCAGTTCACTGGATTGTAGTTGACCCATTACAGCACCTATACCTGTTTTCACCAGCTGGCAGGTTTACAAGAAGTTTGCTACTCCACAACCAGTGTTGGTGTTAAAAGGAAAATTCAAGTTCCTTCCTTCTCTCTTTCTATTTCAAAGGTTTTCAAATCGTTTTGTTAAAGAATTGGCTTTTTGTCATTCAGATAGGTGTGTATTAAATCAATTTGACTTTTTATTCAGACTTGACAGATCCTTTAGTTACACCTGTAATAGCTGACTTTGTGGGCGGCAGAAAAGATCAAAGTCAGTCTTCAGAACACACCACATGTAATATGTGTAGTTGTAAAAACTCCTTGTCAGGTCATTAAACCATAAATGATGTTGAGTTTGTTGCTCAGGAACTTTTCTGTCTCAAACCATGTGTGTCTGCAGCATGTCGTACAGGACCACTCCCAGTTGCCACACTGGTAGGTCCAGACCTGTAGGTCCAGCACTGTTTCTTTTCTGGTGGGATGTGGGCAGAGATACCACAGAAGTTCCTGTATGATGAGGTCTTCTTTGAAAAGCAGCTGAGGCCAAAGTCAATCGGCCGCAAGTGTGGGACATCAGAGTTGCTTTCAATCAAGATGTTTTCCAACTTTAAGTCCTGGTGGGTGATGTGTTTTGATTGATCCTCCTATTATGAGTGACGCCTTTACAGATGACACTGTCCTTGGGAATGTGTTTTTTTTGCCACAGAGAAAATGCTCTCCTTTAACCTGCGTGGCCTTCCTCACCCAGTGGTGAAGCTTGTTGTATTTCGCCTGGAACTGCTGGTTTCCTCTGAGGTGGATGTGGTGTCAGAGAAGAGTGCCTCTTCTTCCTGGGTGTTGCAACCTCCAAGGAGGATGAGGCGGCTTCCTCGTGTCTCTGGTCACGTTCAGAGACCCTCAGTCTCTTTTTAGGTCCATCTCCAATTTCAGTGACTTCTCTCATTGTCCCCTTCACCTTGACATCATCCTCCAAGGGTTCAGGCTCAGAGGTGTCTCTCCCTTATAGAACACATCACAAATGTGTCAAAGGGTTTCTAAAATTCTACTGTAAGACTCTGTGTGTGTGTGTGTTTATGTGTGCACTACAAGACACTTCTCAAATGTTCATAAAATGACCATATATCTTTTGAAACTTTGTTGTTTAAATGTTAATATCTGCATCCGACATGCTCACAGGGACAATACTAACATGTTGATGTTATACAGTATATTGTTTGTCTCTGTCTGTACCCAATCCATCCCGGCGGCCTGATCCGGTCTGCCACAAGTGTGGGAGTACCTACCCAGTATGCCTTGAAGGAAGACCCGCCCGTACTCTGCCTTTGATTGGCTATTGGCTGCTAGATGTTACCGTTAGCCTAGCTGTGATGCTAACCGGCGCCACGTGCTAGACATGCCCAGGATGAGCGACAAAGCCAGCCCACGTTTTTGTTCCTGTAGTCAAAAGGAAGGCTACTTGGTCCGAACAACGGTAACTTTTTTTTAATTTACAATTTTTCTATACTATTTGTTATCATTAAATTCACCAGATTTCGAATATTTGCAGTTCTACAAAAAGGAATGATTGAAAACTGAAAACAGATTCTGCTTACTTTCTTGCATTATGTTGGCATATAAGCATTTACTATGGAAGCATTTGGCAGACTAAATGAAAATGAAAATGTAATCACACAATAGCATTTTTTCATTTTCCACTTCTCTACATTTGTATTAATTGAGTCAAAAATTAAACTGGAAAAGCCATTTGACATATAACTTTCAAAGTCCAACTCCTTTTTATTAGTCATTCTCAGAAGGCGGGACTACGTCGGCTAGCAATTGGAACCTTATCCTCAGTGAAGTCAAAGTCAAAGGCTCATCTGCTCCTAGAGGCAGCAGAAGCTTTAGAACGGCAAACGTTTATTTCTCAAACAACCTCACAAACGTATCTAAAACTTATTGTCAGGTGGCACCTTGCATGTACCTGCCATCAGTGTATTACTGTGTGTGAATCAGTGAATGACATGTAGTTGTAAAGCTCATTTACTCTGCCATTTTATTTAGTCAGGGAAATAGTATGACAGCATTGAAATGTATTAACAGATGGGCAAACAATGCTTTTCCCTTTTAATATTTAAAATAACATTTGAATATTGTTAACCATAAAGGTTTTGGGATATTTCACAGAACAGGCAAAGTTGCTGCTTAACTTCTTTAAAAATACTTTTACATGCAAACTAAACCAAACTAAATTCCACTCACTATGGTAGTGGGACAGAGGCAAACATCTCAGATAAATATCTCAAAACCTTGAAAAATAAAACAATATTTTATTGGATTGCTAGATTATATTAGGGCCATTTATGTGAAAATAATTAAAAATTACGAAATACGATAGAAAAAAATTTACAAAAAGATTACAAAAACCAAAATATTTTCTTAGATCAAAATAGTGAATTCATGAGAAACGAAAGTCAAATATTCTCTGAGATAATTTTTTGTCATGAAACCAATTGAATCAACCTATACACACTGCAGTAACATGAGTGCTGAGTGCAGAATATAATATATTAGTTTGTATTCATGTTTATGTTTATAAAAGAACACAGAAAGAACACAGTTAAATAAATGAGAATTGTGTGTTGTGCACTTCTCAATTGTTTACCTTTTCACAGTACAAATAGCCTTGCTCAGCATTTTTTTATTTTTACTATTTCATTTTTCTGTTCACCTCCAATTACTAATCAAAATACATTGAGCTAAAAGGTGTAGAACTCCACAATTCCACAATGTCTTTACACACACACACCTGTCTAGACAGACTCTCAGAGAGAGACTGATCAAGTAGAGCCGAAACATCCCTAATGCCCAGAATCCAGTGATCCAGACAAGAACTGATTGAGACAAAGCCAGTCATTGGTATTCCACCTAGGTATCCACTCTGAAAGTCCTGGACACCACTCTGCCTCGTGCTCTCCTCTTCGCCTGTTCATCTAACTGAACAACATCAATTATGCCGGGGTTTATATGTTGTGAAAACCCTGTTTACTGGCCAATATTTGCACTGAATAGAAATGGGAAGGGAGCAACAGATCCCAAAGGTTTTCTGCAAGTACAATTAGGGATTTATGTTCTTAAAGAGTGTCAGCTATGGATAAAAGATGTTTAAAGTTAAGGTGTCTTAGCTCAATATAACATTTGCCTTCCTTCCTTTATTGCAAGATGTAAATAATATACTGTTAAATACAAACCTCTCAGCCATTAAATAAATATTGATATGTTCTTGATCACTTTGTGTTGTGTGATGGGTTTTGAGGCACTGCTGGCCTTGCAATTTGTCATTTATAAATGCTTTGTAAGGCATAGATAGTCCTCGCTTTAGATGAGGTCACACAAAATACTTTACTAAGAACTAGTAACTACCTTAATAAATCATGAATTAATCATGAATTGCAGTATTAATACGCATTTATAAAGCATATATTAACATAGTCCCTCACCATTAGTGCATATCTAAATCATATATATAAATGCATGAATAATGTACATCTAAATAAGTTATTAATCATTTACTAACACTTTATAAATGATGTTATTAATCATCTACAACTCCTTAATAATTGGTTTGTAAATATATAATACTTCATTTACAAATGAGGAATCCATCATTTATAAAGTATGAAAACACAATAATGAAACACATAATAGACGAGCTTATTAATCAAGAATAAAACATTTCTAACTGTTGTTATGAACTGCATACTAATGAATTATTAATGTAGGAACAATGCTTTATAAATGATGAATTAAGTGTTTACTCATACTTAACTAATGCTTCAAAGTGTTGTGTCACCTTGTGGGTGTGTGGTCCTTCTCTCGTGGTTAAAATTCTTCAGTATGCTAACTTCAAGTATATCTCCACTTAAAATAAACATAGTGTATAATAAAGTAACTGAAATGATGACCAAACCTAAGAAGAAATAATAAGAATAAATTGGAGTTATACTATAACAACTCAAACCATGTCATCATATACAAAAAAGGTCATGCTGTGTTTAATTTTAGGAGTCACAATATATATGTCAGCGATGGGATGTAAGTGATTTGCTTGACAACAGGTGTTCTCACTGCATTTCAGTCAGCCATGGTGTTGCCACCTTAGCTTCTTTGTCTAGATTTGGGAACAATATGTGTTAACTCTGAACTTTACATTTACTTCGTCATCAATTTGATAATCTGCAAATGAAAAATGTGGCATACAAAAGCTGAAAGCCAACCAAACAGACAAACTTTACGGTTTAATTAATGTACACATGAATAAAACTAATCTTTTATCGACTATGAAGTACATCAATGAAACAGATGTTCAAAATAACTTAAGAGATTTCTATAGTAGGCATAAAGAAGGGCTATGTGGTAAAAATGTCAGCCGCCCTGCTGCTCTTGATGAACTCTCTGTGCCAAATGCTTGACACTGCTTGCGTAAGTAGGGTTCTTTTAAAAAATTACCACATTTGCATGACAAAGGCAGATGGCTTCAGGGTACTAAGGAGGGGGAGGGAGGGGTTGGGGTCTGAAGGGAGTCAGGACACAGACAGGGTCTTTTGGACAGACGCATTGGGATTGTTTGGCTCTCTCCCAGTCAGGAGACCAGAAACTCTGCTGGATATGCGGGATATTGACGCCGAGGCACTAGTAGAGGAGTCTGGACCAGATTTGGGTTTGACCATACCACGCATGGAGTTCCTTCCCAGTGTACTCAGAGAGACTTTCTGCTGCTATAAAGGAAAATGGGGACAGAGCGACAATGACTCAGGACGTTAACTCCAGAATTTTGGAAAACTGCCTGCTGATGAGTGACACGCTAATAGGGTCTTGTACTCACTTTGTGACTTTTTCTAAATTAAAGCAGAAATATTATTTTCTAGGTAAAATCAGTGGTCTATTTCATTTGGAAACTACACTGGTCTAGAGATGACTGGAGCCCTGCATACTGGACTCATACTCTTCTCATTTGTGGTAATATTAATAATATTTAATGATGTAACAAGAGCCATGCAAATAGTTTATTTTGTTATTTTTATTAAGATTGTATCATATTGCTAATCAGTAAATCAACTTTGGAGTCTTCTAAATTGATAACGATGACTGTGTTTTCACAAACACACATAAACTATATATTGTCAAATGGCAGATAAACTCCAACTTGTGCATTCTGCTTACAGGCAAATGTTATAAAGCAACTGTTAAAATAAAACGCAAACTTGACTTTTTCTCCTGTAGGTGGTATGTGAGAGTGAGCCAACACATGCTGGGCCAGACAGAGTGGGGGAGTCACATGGTGAGACTGTTAATCACTTTTAGTGGCCAGCAATTAAATTCATAGTACTGACTTCTCTTTTCCATCCACTCTATCCGTCAAAAAATCATTGAATATGTTATTGATTGCTGCGTTACTATTTTTCATTCATGCTTGTTGTGATTGTTTTCTTTGTCTGACTCACCAGGGAAATCAAGACTGGTCCATCTGACTTCTCACTGGGCCTTCCAGCTGGCCAATGACTCACTGGCCTTCTCCAGTGCTGACAGATTCTGCAGAGGCCAGTTCAGCTCCCTTGCCACCCTTGAACAGTCAGAGGACCAGGAGGGAGTCTTGGAGCTGCTTCGGCAGAATGGACATCATTCACCTATCTGGGTCAGGGATCCCAGCAAAGCAGCCTCTGGGGCTGTGGCCCTCTCCAAACAGTGTGAGTGCAATCAGTGGACCTTCAAACATCTAAAGTAAGTTAAGAGATATATACAAAACACTTTCATCACTGACCACTTCTTCTGCTTTTGTTTAGATGTACAGTTCTCAGCTCTAAGCTTCCCAAAGAAATCCCGTGAGGGTTTTGCTCGTGTCAACATGTCCTTTCCCACTCTGTCGTCTGTCAGTGTGTGTGTTCGAGTTCAGTGGAACCCAGAGTGGAATGAGGTGTCAACCATCTTCTCCTATGCTGCACCTGTCTTTACCAATGAGTTTCAGCTAAGAGGCCAAGTAGATGTGCAGGGACGCATCCTCCTTGCACTCATCATCCATGGGAAGCACCTGCCATATAAGGCGTCCTTCCCCAACGACGGAGCTTGGCATCACATATGTGTCACATGGCTCCGGAGCAGTGGCCACTGGGCTATCTATGTGGATGGGGACAGAAAGGACATGGGCTCAGCCACAGACTCTTCCAGGAATATCCATGGGGATGGTATATTTATACTGGGTCAGGACCAAGATTCATTTGGAGGGAATTTCACAGAGCCTTTTTTTGGAAATATCACTGACCTTAATGTTTGGAATATGTCTCTGGAAACAAGGCATATCCATGCTCTCAATGCATGTTCACCCATAATCCCGGAAGTGCTCTTCAGTTGGAATCTTGCCTACCTAAGCAGCCACCCAATGGTGAAAGAGGTTCAGGTCCTTCTTTTTTGCCCAGGTAAGATCACATTCTTTATATTCTAGTAGTCCCATTTCAGGGGCTACCTCATTCAAGTCAGCATTTCATCACGGGTGACTAAGATTGATCCTCTCCAAAGGGCCCACCAAATGTCTGTGTTATATTTAATCACCCTGTGCCTAAATATGAGGAACACAACTAATGTCTCTGTAGGTGAGGGGCAAAACGTCCTGTAAGTGACTATTCAGACCAAATATAACCCTTGTATAAAAAAGCAAGGGGCTTCATTGGTGGGGCGTGTTTTAGGAACTTTGTGTTGAAAGTTGAGCCAAGTTCAAATGTTTTCAGTGTATCTGGCAAGCCACGCGTTGGCTGGTTTACTACAGCGGTATGAACCCCATATAAATCGATTTTGCTATGATTTAATTGCAATAAACGTATAAATGATGCTGAAATAATTAATACTGATGCCAATGCATGTCTCTATATGAATATGAGGTACTATCGCAGAGCTCTAAGCGCCCACAAGTAACTACAACATTGTTTTCCTCCATTTTTGATTACACGGAAAGTTTGCTTCGCATTCAGTGTGAACACACCACGTCAGTTGTTCTTTTTTCAATTAATATCATAGTTGCTAACCAAGCTAGCACTCATCAGTACACGCTGGTAGCTTATGCTAAAGGTACCTCCTCCAGAGCGCCACCTACTCTTCCAGATATGACCACATCTGATTCCAAAGAAAATAAGATGGCGATGGCCAAAATGCTAAACTCGAGGCTTCAAAACGGTAGTCCACAATCCAATGGGTGATGTCACGGTCCACTTCTTATATACAGTATATGATTGAAACCCAGGATGTGTCATTCAAAAGAATTATATTGTCACATACAGTAGGGGTAATATTGTTGTGAATGTTGTCCTATTTGTAAAGGAGGCACAAGTTAAGCACGCTTGTCTTAAACCCTCTGATAACAAAACCTTTGTTGGACAAAGTTTGACAAATCGCTATATTATTTGTAAAGAAATGATGTTGAGTTTGAAGTAAGTGAAAGTTATGCGTACTCTAGACTTACTCTATAGACAGTCTGGACATTTGGAGGTTTTTTGTCAGGTTTCCTTCTTATAGGATAATTCAGATTTTTTACAATTTGGGTCCTATTTTTTGTAGTTTTTGCAACAATTATTTTGGGGATTATATTGTTGTACACACCTCATTATTTACTGAAATTGGAATCGGAAGTGGCAAAAAAATGGAAGCAGGTTTTAGAAGGAAAAGAAATGGACTAGTGAAAATTGTTTCCAAAAGACAACAAAGGCGAAAGGTACAATATTTACCAAAACCATCGTAGGCCTATTACCCAACAGTTTACAGATTGACTACCTGCTTAAACCTTGACCCTATGTATTTACTATAATTGAACATGCACACAATTGTCCTGTGCAATGGAGGAAGGATTAGTTGAAGATATTCCAGGTTTGCTCACTTTCAGTTTTACCTCTAAAATAATATGGATAACCTGTTGGTTTGTTTCCAACCTGTCTCAAAGTCTGACCGCTTACGTTTCTGGCCTCGTTGGACTTTTTTGTAGTGATATTGTGTAACTACGTAAAGTTGGGTTAATGCAACAAAACAAACGTTAGCTTTAGGCAACAAAACCACAACCATAAAACCATAACGTGTTGTCGAACACTGGTCTCGTGGTTGAAAGTCCTGTGTTTGTTGGATACCATATATATATATATATACCATATTGCATTTCCTGACTATTTCACTATTTCCTGCCATAATACTGGGCTGTGTGCAGTACTGTATGCTCTTGCAGTCGGGAGAGCAGCTGCAAAAGTAAAGCGCGATGGAAGTTGAGTCCACCACAGCAAATAAAACATCTTATTATCAATAAAGTTGACTAAATCTTATGGGAACTACAATAAGCTACTATCTCCTAATTACAAGAAAATATCTCATAATCATTACAAAATATCTCGTAATTACGGGATCATGAACTCATAATTATGAGAAAAGTGAAGGTATAGTTTGGTAAAGTTAGAAAGATATTCAATGATAAAGACTTTATCATAACTCATCATCAAAAGGGTGTTAAAAAACAAACGATGCCTCTTTGCAACCGTAGTAAGGTAGACAACAAACGTTCATCTAAACAAGTCGTCCTCCGAGCTGGACAAATAACTTTTGTTTCTATGTGAAGCCGGCTGTGAGACGAGTGATCAGGGACCATCTACAAAGTGCAATATTCAATAGCTTCATTGTCAGTGTGCAGTGTGGCCTCAACAAAAGCACTTCATACAACACTTCTTCTCCTCCTGGTCATACTACAACACTTATTTTGTGCTTTTGCATGATTTTGGTTAATTTCTATTGGGAAAAATATTAAATAACTTCACTGTTATGCTGAGTAGTGTCACCAAATTCACTTCATGCCTCGTTCTGATCCTCCTAGTTATACTAAAATACTTACTTTGGAAAAAAAATACTTTACACAATTTTGGGTAGTATGTTGCGGATATTTTTCCCCAAAAAGGCCTATTGATGTATTAAGTCACATGATCCACGGGCCGAATCCGGGCCGCCACATCATTTTATGTGGCCCGCGAATCCGCTAGCAAAAAAATATATATGAAAAGTTAGACTTGCAAATAAAAATTTCCCCATAGTCGAAATTATGGGATAGAAAATCGAAATTATGAGATAAAAAGTGAAAATGCAGAGACAGTTATTTAACAATTTGTTAGGGAGTAGTTAGATTTATACAGTTTTACAGTTACAACCGGCCCTTTGAGGGCAACCATGATGCTGATGTGGCCCCGGGAGAAAATGAGTTTGACACCCCTGCTGAAGTGATTTTGGTGACACTACTGAACAGTCCAGAAACACAGGATGACTGACTGCCAAAATGAAGGGCAGTGACAGTGAGTCAGAGAAAAGGAGGAGATGGAGGGGATTCCCACAGCTCCAGCAGTGCGGGGGCAGCTTGTGGAAGGACAGAACTCTATGCAGTGGTGAACAATAACTCCCCCACTGTCTGAGTTTCCTTACCTCTTAAAGGACCCATGCAGTCAGGGTTTTTGTTACAAAAACAATTTAGTTTTTGGTGTTCCTCGATGTTCCTAAATGCCAGTTTTCTTTTGAATCAAATCTGATATTTGCCTCATCCATTGTTTATATTTGTTTTACCAGTGAAGTCATTTAAACAGCCTCAAGTTGACTTGTGTGTGTGTGTGTGTGTGTGTGTGTGTGTGTGTGTGTGTGTGTGTGCAGCAGTGCACCAGCAGATGGAGCTGCAGGGCTGCAGGACACTGCTGGGATGGTCAGATCAGCTCCCACTGTTCGGCTTGACAGACTGCTCTGATCCACTGTTGTTCATCTGCAGGAGCAGAAGAGGTGAGCCTCATGCAATGTCCACAAGAACAGACCAGGGCTTGTGATAGAATGATATAATATTAGTGGTAATGGTGAATGGATACATTAAATCTAATTTATGGTGCAGCCTGCACAAAACAAAAAAATGGTAGTAAATATAAGATCTGAAACATTGACTTTAATGTTGAATATACAAATGCAGTGAGAACATTGAGTTGATTTGTATCAAGGTCAATTCATGAATTTGTACCCAGGGCCATAGCTAGGAAAACTATGTTTTTCATAAATGTTCTTCTAAAAAGATACTACAGTTGAACATCAGTAGAAGATAAGGCCTGTTAGCGACAGTAGCCTCTCATGTGAAGAATAAGAGTATCGGAAAGGAAAAGAGTAAACAATGCTTGCCTGCTGTAACTTATTATAATATCTGAGCCTAAAGTGAGGGAAATCCCCCTGTTGACAAGGAGGTCAGAGATCAGGCTGTGCTGGGAGTTGAGTGTTTTATTCTGGACGCGTTAGCAGGCTCAGGGTTGAACTCTTCCAGCTGAAGGATGAGTTCTTTAAACAGCAGAGCATCCTGCCATTACATCATCCACATTGGTGTTGTGTTGTTTTTGGCACAGAGCGTTACCTGAAGATGAAGCAGATGGCTGATTCTCAGAACTCCCAGCCCACGACCTTTATGAACCATCTGATGAAGCTTTCCAACAAAACCCAGGTAGACTACCCACACATCTTCATTTAGGGTAAAGATAAATCTTTAAAGATTTTACTACTATAAACATTCTGTCTTCCAAGGCGCTTTTCTTTCAAATGACTTCTTAGCCTGTTTAACATATTGAGTAGTCTCTTCAATTAAGCCAGAGAGTGTGATGTATGGTGTATTTAGAATAAAAAATGACATGTTTTATAGAGAACAGTCTAGATCTGCTCTATATGAAAAGTGTCTCGAGATAACTTCAGTTATGATTTGACGCTATATAAATGAATTCAACATTTCATTTATTTTTCTTTCTTTTTTGTTGTTCTACACCATTCTCCAATGATAACAAATTGAATTGTACGTCTGACATGCCGGCGTTTGATATAGGTTTCTGTTGTGCACAGAGGCCTTACCTCCAATAATGTGTTGCACAGAGAACTGGCTCTTGCAAATGATTCAGATTGCCCCCTGAGATATACGCCTGTGTTCAAAGAAGAAGTCACATGGGTGATGTGTCATGATGCCATCTCCGTCATGGTTTTCCTTTCTTTTATTTTTTTTGTAAAATAATCAGAAGCAACCTGTAACTAAATTATTTGCTTCTTCTACACAAACTATAAAAAACTACAAGTAAACTATAAAGCTGAGCACATAGTGTGCCTAATGGTCTGTGTGTGTGTGTGTGTGTGTGTGTGCGCTTCATAACTAACTAGCGTGCACTGGGGATGTCATAATAGAGTGCACTTCTACTTACCTTACGCCACTGGTGCGGATACCAATATTTTTGAATAGAAGCTTAGCTAATTCTCATGCCAAATAATTCTTCACTAAACTTAATTTACAGGAGTATTACCTAAATTTATCATCACCCAGGAAAAAGAAAAAAACCCTTTAAAAAATGATATCATGATCTAAAATAATCCCCAACAATACTGACAAATTATACAACAAATATGTGATCAAATAAGCTAAATTAAAATAAAAACTGGTTTTGCAATTGATAAAAGATGATAAAATGAAAAAAGCCTTGTAGCTCTGTTGAACCCACGGTCTCCACACCCAGGCAGTGCTGGGGCAGCAGCTGTCAGGGCTGGGCAGCCTGGCCGAGGCCTCTGCCCTGCTGGACATCTCTGTCCAGGCCCTGGAGGACACACAGCAGGAGGGACTGCAGCCAACAGACATGGTGTCCATCATCCAGCTGCTGTCGCTGGCTGCTGACGTCCCTGCTCAGCCACTCACCGAAGTCACCAACCACAGCCGGGACATGGTCCAGGAGCTCAGCCAGCACTTCATCAGTGTGGCTGCCAGCGTCATCAGTGAAGACAACGCCCTCAAGTGGCAGGCCATCAAAGAGGTAGCACATACTCAGTAGCACTGCATATTCCCACTGTTTATTTAGCCCTGGTGCATGTGTGGCTCTTCACTGAACTTGTACATTTGTGCATTGTATTTACATCAGACATGAAATAGCATAGATTTAGATTAAGCGCCGCTGTGTTGGAGTTCACCCCGGAGAACGAGAGGGTCGCTTCCATGCGCCTACGGGTTGCGGGTAGCAAGGCTCTGACTGTTGTCTGTGCTTATGCACCAGGCAGAAGGTCGGATATCCGGCCTTCTTGGAGTCGGTGGGAGGGGTCCTGGAAAGGGCGCCGCGTGCCGACTCCATAGTTCAACACTCCCGTGGGCAATGACGGAGAAACCTGGTGGGGGGTGATTGGGAGGAACGGCTTGCCCGATCTGAAACCGAGTGGTGTCTTGCTATTGGACTTCTGTGCTAGCCACAGTTTGGCCATAACGAACACCATGTTTGAACATAAGGTGGCTCATAAGTGTAGCCTACCTGGTACCAGAACACCTTAGGCCGGAGATCTATGATCGACTTTGTAATCGTATCATCTGATCTGCGGCCATATGTCTTGGACACTCTGGTAAAGAGAGGAGCAGAGCTTTCAACTGATCATCACCTGGTGGTGAGTTGGATCAGTTGGCGGGGGAACCGTCTGGAAAGACCTGGCAAGCCCAAACGTATAGTGAGGGTGAACTGGGTACGTCTTTTACAGGTCTGTCACTGATTTCATGTTTGGAAATGTTAACACTTCATGTAGAATTTTAAATGTGCAGATGGCTAGCGGTACTTTGTTATCTAAAGATATATTAAACTAAAATGCCTATCATTGGGAAATGAACGTGCCCATCATGCTGATTGGTCCTTTCGACCAGAGTGGATCTTAGATCAGAAGTTGACAAAAGCTGCAAAAGATGGCTTATCAGAATCTGAATTTATTGCCACGGTATGTTGCACATACAAGGAATTTGTCATGGCGGGTGGTGCATAACATTAAACAATCAACAACAATCAACACAGTGCAAGAAATAGAAACATATTAAAATTTACAATAGAATATAAAAGAATATAAAATAAAGTGCTCAACAAACAGATAACAGTACTGTAAACAAGTATGATGAAGTGTAATGTAAAGTGTCAAGTGTGTTTAAATGAAGAAACAGAGAAGGTGACCTGTAGGGAATTGTCCTGGGGATGACAGTGTCAGTGGGGGTCCTGGGCTTTATGAACCCGACTGCCGATGGGAAGAAACTGTTCATGTGGCGTGAGGTCTTGGTCCTGATGGTCTTGGTCCTGATGGACCGCAGCCTCCTGCCAGATGGAAGGGGCACGAACAGTTTATGTCCAGGGTGAGAGGGGTCGGCTACAATCTCTCTTGCTCGCTTCAGGGACCTTGAGACGAACAAGTCTTGGAGGGACGGCAGATTGCAGCCAATCACCCTCTCAACAGAGCGAATGATGCACTGCAGCCTGTCCTTGTCCTTGGCAGTGGCTGCAACGTACCCGACCGTGATGGAGGAGCAGAGGATGGACTAAATGATGGCTGTGTAGAAGTACACCATCATTGTCTTTGGCAGGTTTAATTTTTTCAGCTGCCTCAGGAAGTACATCCTCTGCTGAGCCTTCTTGGTGATGGAACTGATGTTCAGCTCCCACTTGAGGTCCTGGGTTATTATGGAGCCCAGGAAGTGGAAAGACTCCACAGCGTCAACGGGGGAGTCACACAGGGTGATGGGGGCAGGTGAGGCTGCATTCTTCCTGAAATACACAACCATCTCCACTGTTTTTAGAGCCTTTAGCTCCAAGTTGTTCAGACCACACCAGGTCACCAGATGGTCAGTCTCCCACCTGTAGGCAGACTCATCCTCACCAGAGATGAGTCCAATGAGGGTGGTGTCATCCGTAAACTTCAGGAGCTTGACAGACTGGTGACTGGAGGTGCAGCTGTTGGTGTACAGGGAGAAGAGCAGAGGGGAAAGAACGCAGCCTTGGAGGGAACCGGTGCTGATGGTCCGAGAGGCTGAGACGTGTTTTCCCAGCTTCACGTGCCACTTCCTGTCAGACAGGAAGTCTGTTATCCACTTGCAGGTGGAGTCGGGCACGTGCAGCTGGGAGAGCTTGTCATGCAGCAGAGACGGGATGATGGTGTTGAAGGCAGAGCTGAAGTCCACAAACAGGATCCTGGTGTAGGTTCCTGAGGAATCCAGATGCTGGATGATGAAGTGAAGGGCCAAGTTGACTGCGTCGTCTACAGACCTGTTGGTTCTGTAGGCGAACTGCAGGGGGTCCAGGAGTGGGTCGGTGAGGGTATGCTACACAAGAGACAAAACAGTTGATTCAACCTCCTCGAAATGTTCTTTTGGGGATTCTTATTGAATAAAGGGTTCTCTTTGCCTCTCCTGATCTTAAGACATTTCTGCATTCAAAAAGGGGTTCAAATGGAATTTGAAATGAAGGAAAAAGTAGAGCTAAATAGGTTTTCCTCTGTCACTTTGGTACCTTTCACAGATCAGAATTGAAATTCTCAAAACCACTTCAAATTCAAATTCCACATCATCTAGTCGGTCCATCTTGTGCACATCATGAAACCAATTTGTAAATGTGAATCCTGTTCAATCTCCTGCATCAATCTCCCACATACAGTAATGTGAAACATTGTACTGTTGAAATTGATATATACCAAACAGAAAAATTGCAGCCTTGTGCATTTTTTACATCGTCATCAAAACTTTAGCCATAGTTTTAATATCAGAAAATACTTAGTTGACGTTGATGTTATATTGACATCATGGCGAAGCATTTTGACCATGTTGTTTGTAACCAATGACATAAGGACTTGTCATTATATGATATATATATATATATATATACATGATGATAACAATATGTTTATCGACATAAATATTTACCTTTGAGAGATAAACTAAGAATTATATATATATATATATATATACAGTATATATATGTAAGTGAATGCGGTACTCCAGACAGATAGATAGACAGACAGACAGACAGATAGATAGATAGATAGATAGATAGATAGATAGATAGATAGATAGACAGACAGACAGATAGATAGATAGATAGATAGATAGATAGATAGATAGATAGATAGATAGATAGATAGATAGACAGACAGACAGACAGACAGACAGACAGACAGACAGACAGACAGACAGACAGATAGATAGATAGACAGACAGACAGACAGACAGACAGACAGACAGACAGACAGACAGACAGACAGACAGACAGACAGACAGACAGACAGACAGACAGACAGACAGATAGACAGACAGATAGATAGATAGATAGATAGATAGATAGATAGATAGATAGATAGATAGATAGATAGATGCCATTTCTGCTCTAAAGCTCTAGAGGGCAGTGTGCTTCTATATTTCATATGAGCTCATCATCTTCAGTGAAATGATGAAGTTACCACAAGAATAGTAGAAGAGTTGACAAATGTTACAGCAGCCTCCATACGCCTCTATTGAGACATAGCTTAAATTTCCAATTTTTACATTCTGAATTTCTGATCAAAAAGAGGAAACCATGCTTTCATCCAGTTCACAGTTGGTACATTGTGTTCTCTATAGTCTTTTTTTGTCACTTCAGCCTCTGCTGTGTGCAACATGATGAGGTTGCCTTATGACAAGTGTTGTGTTTCTCTCAGCGCTTGGCTCCCTTCCCCCCAGGTCTCTCAGTGCTCCAAGGCCACCTCAGCCCAGACTCAATGGATGAGCAGCACTCTGAAAAACTGTGGCTGTACTCATCACCAACCTCCCTCACACTGCTCAAAGCTCTGTCTCTAAGGCTCAGCTCTTAGATGGGCATATTGAATTCAGAAAGATGGGTGCCAAAAAGGCAACATCCACAGTTGCACCCACCATTATAGGTCAATCGATTGAACTGTCTGCCCTCTTCAGCCAAACTGTGCAGAACCTCTGGCGAAGAGTTATAGACGCTGAAAGCATTTTGTCATGGTGCGGCATTTGAATGGTCATTTTGAAATGTAGGCCTACTTCCTTAGCTTTGACAACTGTACTCCGGAGGGCAGAGTGGATGAGTGTTGCTGCTGCTGAGACGTCTGTGCTCCGTGTGTTTCAGGTGGTGAACGGCCCCATGGATGTGGTCAAGAGTATTGACCGGATGGTGACCAGCCTGAGCACTCGCTTGATGGCAGAGACTGATCACCTGATCATTCACAGACCTAACATCAGTGAGTCACACACACACTGACATATTGAAACGTTAAACAAATAATATAGCAAAGTCATTTGGTTACAAAGGATGACTCATTTGAGCCAGGACTGGGTCCATCATTGAGGTCCTTTGATAAACTGGCAGCACTGAACATGCCAGATGAATAGCTGAACTTTAAGAAGATATGGTTCATAGTAAATAGAAGAATACTCTTAGTTATATATAGTGCGATCAGTGAGAATAACACTGTACTCATCAGAGTAAATTGCTGAGATCTCTGAATAAAATAATGTCCAATGGAAGCTATTTGTACTAACGGCGTCATGCTCAAGCAATCGTTTTGTTGAAACCCGAGCTGTGAAATGTAACAGAGCAAAGCTCATGGTTTCCATACAAAAAATTCTAGTCATTACAAATGCAACAATCCTTCAATAAATCAATATTGTCCAATTTGTCTTACCGTGGCATTGTACAATGTGACGTTGTGAGAAAAATCTCAGCTCTGATTAATGAATCAATCTTTATTGAAACCACGTACCGCTGGTTTGATAGTGCGGTTATTAAAAATGAGAAGCACAAAAACTTTTGTTGTTACTTAGCATGAGAAAATTAATGCAAAAATACACGTTTTGTTTTATGTTTTTGTTTATGCGGAAAAATATAACATTGCTGTTTCTTGTCCTGTCTTTTTCAGAAGTGGAGGTGCAGCAGCAGAGGCTGCAGGAAGGATCCAGAGGATTTAGCTTCTGTGGGCCTGAGACAGAGAAGCACACCAAACTAGACTGCATCTCAGTCCCACATCAGAAGATACAGGATCTCCGTAACAACGGTAGGTCAAATGCAACCACAACCAATCCTCTTCTGCCTGCACTTTAAGTAGCACTTATTCAGACTTATTTATCACAATGAAGAGTCATTGCAAAGAGAAAAGATGCATTATATTAACGACAAACTTGTGAATGTGTAGCATGCATTCACCCACTTAACCTCCCATGGTCTTGCGGTGAAGGGCAGATGGAGGGGCATTGTTGGGTTTTGAAACAACCCTTTCCTCTTGAACAATGAGTGATCGTAAATGAACTAGAGTCCTCTTATTACTGTTTTATTTGTCCGTCTGTTGTAAGCTGAAGAAAACCTCATCTTGCTGTTGTGTTGAATGTGTAGGCTTCCTTAAGCTCACGTTGGTCAACACGTGGTACGGCTCTCTGTGGCCTCTTTTCAATCCAGAGGAGAACATCACCATGGTTCCTACCGTCACAGATGGCAGTCAGAGGTAAGGTACAAACACTTTTTGTTTTTTATTTTGACATTTTCTACCGTACCATCACCACACCTATCACAGCATAACATGCTTTTATACGATACTATATCGAGGCAAAAGACTTGTGGGCAATGGAATTAATTTGATATTTAAGCCAAGCTTTGGCTTCCATCAGTCCACCAAAATAATCATTGTGCCTACATTTCTTTTGTTGTCTAGAATCAGGCACTACATGTTCCAAAACTAAAACGTAAACAAATCAAAGGATCTTCAGCTAAGGCCACGTTTAACCCAGAGTGATAAAAAAGCTCGTTTTTAAAGAGTTATTTTCCAATTTACTTGCAAATAGAATTACGTTTTATTTCTTCTTGTCTTGGAGTAAAACATATGTGTGAATTTGTGTACATAAACAGGTATTTGGGCACCGTTCTGGGCTCTTCTGTCATATCCACCACAGTGATGGGAGACAACCAGCCGGTTAGCACAGCAGTTCGCTTCCAACTCCAGCACAGAGTACAGGTTCGCAAAACCTCTCAAATATTCTCCATTTTTTTTTCTTAATTATATATCCTATTCCATATATATATTATTTGTATTACAGAATCCCACTGGTACTGTGTATGATCCAGTGTGCGCCTTCTGGGATTTTGATCTCACGTAAGTGCCAATGAATGTTTTGAAAAAGGGCGATTTGGAGGTCTCATATTCCTCTGTAACTCCAGTTATCTTACATGTTCCACCAAAGGAATGTGATTGATTTTGCAAAATCTTTAGATAGGTGCATATTGGCATTCTTGGCATACCTGTGTGTATGTAGATATGCAAGTATGTGCCGTTTGTGTCTTACTAGTCCGGAGGCTGGTGGGTGGTGGAATACCAAAGGCTGTGATGTAGTGTCCAAACAATATGGATACACTGTGTGCTCCTGCAACCACACCACCAATTTTGCATTGCTGCTGCAGGTTTATGAAGCCCAGGTAACATTGCTTTCTCCGATTATCACTGAGTATTTTGTGTAGGCTTTTATCTACAGTATGCTATTTCCAGCTCATGCACTGTGTGTGTGTGTGTGTGTGTGTGTGTGTGTGTGTGTATGTGTGTGTGTGTGTGTGTGTGTCAGAGGAGCCCAGAGAACGAAAAAGCTCTGCAGGTGCTGACGTTCATCGGCTGTGGAGTGTCTCTGTGTGGCCTCCTCTTCACCTTCATCCTCTTCATCACTGTGGGGTGAGTCACAAACATCACAGAGTGCACTCTGTAAAGCACAGAGGGTGAAAAGCATTTCATAAAACCCTCCCAGAGTCACATCAATAAATGGAAGAAAAATACAGAGCCAAATTATTTAGTTATTTTTATCCTGAACACTACTGTGAGAACCTCTCTTAAACTTTGTGTGTGTGTGTGTGTGTGTGTGTGTACCTGTGCAGTATCCCTAAATCAGACCGCACCACTGTCCATAAGAACCTGATTGTTGCTCTGGGCATTGCTGAGCTGCTGTTGATGTGCAGTGACTGGGCGTCTGCCAATGAGGTGAGACTCCACTTATGACGTATTAATAGAAGTGTGTTACAGTAGGTGGAATGTTCATGAAATAATAAAAAAGGGATTGTTTGTAATACATTGAACTTGTGTGGAAATAAAGTCAGCACTGCAGCATAGTGGCTCTAAGGCAGCGTTAGTCATCATCATTAGACTCACTGTTTGAGAAGTACATTTGGGCACATTCTTTTTTTGTTACGCCATTACGCTATTGATACAAAGTAAATACTTCCTGTATTATTCTGTAGGCAGCATGCTTCGTGGTGACTGCACTACTCCACCTCTTCTTCATGGCCTCCTTCTCCTGGATGCTGGTGGAGGGCCTGCTGCTCTGGAGTAAAGTGGTGTCAGTCAACATCAGCGAGGACCGCAGGATGAAGCTCTACTACATCATTGGCTGGGGTAATCTCTCATCTGCCTTCAGTGACTTGTCAAGTTGGAGTTTGATTTATGACCTAGTTACCTGTAGATTAGGATGGAGACTGCATGAGTTCAAATTTCAAAGTCATTATCACAAAGTATTAGCTAACTGATTGTGATTTACATGCTCTAGTAAACCATAGTTAGTGAAAAAGACCACATTTTCCATCTGAAAGCATGCTTTCACAAAGTCAGGATCCTCTGTGATCCAGCATTATGACATCATCAACACAGATCCCGTCCCTGCTGATTTTCACAGATTACCAAATTGAGTTCAATACGACATTTTATGACCTATTGATGGGGGGGATACAGTAATTAAACCAGAACCATGATCTTGAAACCTCAAGATAATTATGTTGTTATGTTAATAAGTAGCATAACTTTAGGAGGCATGTGATGAACGGCTAAATCACACTACATCTACATTTGGTTGTTGTAGGACTCGATTAGTGTGGCAGCCCCCACCCATTGGAATCCATTATTATTATTATTATATTTTACACTTAATAACAAATACGCATCTATTTGCTTGGTTGTCTAACACCAGACACTTACTGACATTACCTCTCTTACTGTAATTTCAATGAAAACATAAAGAAGTTGATGATAGAGAGAGTTCATGTGGAGACAGCTTCACAGGGCTACAGAGGCTCAATAGTAAAGGACTTGGACTTCTATTTTTCTTCTGGGAAATGAATGAATAATAAAAATGATATTACCATGTGTAAATCCTCTACTGTTTACCAGAAATCTTTTTTTTTATTAATTCATATCTAAACACAGGCGGTGCACTGTTTACTTACTTGAGTAACTATGTTATTTAATGATGTATTCATTCATATTTTGCCTGATGATTTTGTCAGTTCCAGGGCTTAATTGAATCCTGGTCATTTTATTAATACATAAACCATGCTTTATATAGAAACTGTGCTCATTTACATGAGTACAACCATTCTTCAGGTTAATTTAATATGAGTACTGGAATATGAAAGCACTGTAAACCAAATGTAAGTTATAATGCTGGTTATAATATTGCCAGTTAAGACAACACAGTTTGATGTGAATCCCTGCGTAGGTTTTTTGTAATGATTCATGCCGGTGATACGTTAGTCCAAAGCCAGTAAAGCCTTTAACTGTTCGATCACAGAACCTCAGGCTGAACAGCGGCGATTAAGAAAAGATGTTAACAGCAATTCAGGTATTGAAAATAAATGTAAGAGGACAAAGGAACTGTGCTAGAACGACTTTCATCCTGTGCACTCGATCAAAGAAACAACATTTTTAGAAAGTGCTGAGACTAAAAAAGTAAAAAACTTAAAAAAAATATGAATTGCAGTTCAATCCACTAACTGTCAGATATATTATCATTTGTTTGTGCTGTAACCTTAAACCCTTCTTTTTTTGTAAACGTCCCGCTGCTGTTCATGTTCCCAAATACATCTGTGAGTGTGTGTTATGTCGCTGAGAACAGTGTGTGAATAAGCAACACAAACATCCGAAGGTGTTGGTCTCAGCTCTCCGTGTTCCCCTCAGACTAAATAGACTCAGAGAACGAAATAGACTCAATAGTCTGTTCTATAAATATGTATTTTAAACATGCTGATTTGTATGTTGTCACAACACTACCGCCGTTCATTTTCTTCTATCAAACTGTTTCCCAGGACTACCTGTTCTAATAGTTGGTGTAACACTGACAGTATCAGTGGATGAGTACAAGGCAGATGATCACTGCTGGCTCAACGTGAAGACTGACACCATCTGGGCCTTTGTGGGACCTGTTATATTTGTCTTGGCGGTACGTAATCTCAGTGTGTGTGTGTGTGTGTGTGTGTGTGTGTGTGTGTGTCTAGTAAACCTTTGAAGTGTGAGTTTTGTGAATATTAAAGTATTGGAAATAATATTTATTTTAAAGTTTAAAGTAGGAAAAGAAAAAAGAAGAGCCAAGGATAATAATAATTTATTAAATCAAATCATTCAAATAAATGTCTACATTGACAACCTGCACTCTGTGTTAAAGCCCGGTGTATTTGACAGTTTCATCTTGAAGTCTGTACCTTGAGGCCAAAAGAATTCACGATAACAATATTATTGCCATATCTATTAACAGTCAGTTAAATGAATCTTTAACTTGGTTTATTGTGCCGTCTGTCTCTTTTATAGCAAATTAATTTCACTCAAAACATGTCGGGAGGTTGAGAGAGAGTCTGTTACCATGACTGTATATATCAAATGATTAAAGAGGCACTGGATTATTACACAATATCATAATATATATACTGTATATATGTCAACATTTCATTTTTTGAATCTCACAGTTATTGTCAATACCGGTATATCACCACACCCCAAAGTATAGCTGATGGAGTTTTTGACCCCTGGTGGTGCTCATGGAGAAGTGTTATGATGAGCAAGTCTTCTTTGTGTTTGCGTCTAACGTGAACATGAGGACGCACCTGTATCCCGGCCCTAACCCACGAGTAAAAGGCAGAGAAAACGTTTCAAAATATTCAAAAAAGTTGTTTAATGTGGTTTAATGATGAAGGAAATGCATTTCATATTGAGCTGGGAGACAGTGCTTCCTACAGTACAAACAACACAGAAGATTCAAGCTTCAGCATTTCTCTTCTAATATTTTTTGACATTACATTTCTCCATCTGAGATAGGCCAGGCGCAGTGAAAAATGAAATAATGAACCTCAGCTGAGTACTGTTTAGTGTGATGTGTCTGCAGCCTGATGAGCAGGGTAAACGTGCCCCTCTTTACATGTGAGTCTGAGGCCAAGTGGATCTGCAGTAGCACGTCTCCTGTTTGCCGGAGGCCATGTTGATGCTGTTGTCCTCTGCCTGCAGGTCAATATAGTCGTGCTGTGTCGGGTTGTCATGGTGACTGTTTCCAGCGCTCGTCGTCGTACTAAGATGCTCAGTCCAAGCTCAGCGTCAAAGATGCAGACCTTTGACCTCACCTGGTGAGATACAATGGCTTCTCTACCTCTCTCTGTCACTCTCTCTCTCCTCCTGCTTTTTGTGCGCTTTCTTTCTTGACTCTTTTTTTCTCTTGTGCGCCCACTCTCTCTCTCTCTCTCTCTCTCTCTCACTCTCTCTCTCTCTCTCTCTCACACACATACACACGTACTTGCTGTTTCCTCACAGTCAATAGAGACAGTGTGAGAGATTGGGAGTTTAGGTTCGGGAGTCTGCTGTGGGAGTTGTAAGAGCTTATCAGCTTAACACCTGGTCCCAACACAACTGGAGGTGTGTGTGTGTGTGTGTGTGTGTGTGTGTGAGAGTGTTCTATCTAGCTTCCTCCTAGCAGGGTTTAGTTCTTTTAGACACTTTTCAATGTGATCAGTGTCTCAAACATGACATATGTGAAACAGTGAATTCAGAATGGTAACTTTAAAGGACCTTCTTATAGGACCTTGAAAACACAACTCTGTTTTTTCACACTTTTATTTTTCAGACAGAGCACATACATACAGAAAGAAAACAAAAACACAGAATAAAAAATAAAAAAGGACCTGGATTGCTCTGTCCTCTCAAAAGCATAAATCCTGAGAAATATTCAGGTGTTCTTATCTTGTGTTATCGTTGACATGTAAACATCGTCCATTTCTCCCACTTCTCACGACATCGCTCCTCTTGAGCTCTTATTCTGTGAGTTAACAGTTCCACAACATACATTTCATTCACAATTTTCAGCTATCCATCTTGTGATGGTGGTTCTAACTTGTGCTATCTCTTCATAATAGCCTTCTTACAAACTGCTAGTGAAGTTGTCAACAGATACCTGTCTTCCTGTTGACACTCCGACGGCCCGTACATCTGTGTCATGTACACAACTGCTATTTATAGGTAGATACCGGTGCGACATATCTTTGGAAAGCTAAGATTCTTGTGATTCGATTTATGCAAACCATTTCAAGATACAAATACCTCTGTCAAACCACCAACCCACAAACAAACATTTAAAATATCAAGGCAACTCACCGATGAAGAACAAACAAAAACGGTCCAAAACTGTCTTGTTACATTGCCAAAGGTCCAGACTAGGGCTGCAACAACGAATCGATAAAAATCGATTATTAAAAGATTTGGCAACGAATTTCATTATCGATTTGTTGTGTCGCGCGATTATTACGCCACTCAATAAGTGGCGGAGATATTTGAGTGTTCAAAGCAGGCCCGGTCGCCTGAATACCGCAGCTAGGAATAATGGAATAGGACTCCGGTTCTATTTTGTGGGTTTTTCTCTGAACTGGAGCCATGATTAAGAGAGACGGCCGGGGGAACCTCACCCGGCCCGGACGCGAAAAGGATTGACAGATTGATGCTCTTTCTCCATTCTGTGGCTGGTGGTGCATGGCCGTTCTTAGTTGGTGGGGCGATTTGTCTGGTTAATTCCGATAACGAACGAGACTCCGGCATGCTAACTAGTTACGTGGCCCCGTGCGGTCGGCGTCCAGCTTCTTAGAGGGACGAGTGGCGTTCAGCCACACGAGATTGAGCAATAACAGGTCTGTGATGCCCTGAGATGTCTGGGGCTGCACGCGCGCCACACTGAGTGGATCAGCGTGTGTCTACCCTTCACTGAGAGGCGTGGGTAACCCGCTGAACCCCACTCCTGATATTAGTCCAGTTTCTTTTTAAATTATTACTTTAACAGCTCAGGGATGTACAAAGAGCAACCTGTTTGTGCACTTTCTGAAGATTATTTGCACTGTGAATTTCTGTTTTGAATAAAGGGTTAGAAATTAATGCTTTTTTGTTTTTTTATCCGATTCATCGATTAATCGAACAAATAATCGACAGATCAATCGATTATTAAAATAATCGTCAGTTGCAGCCCAAGTCCAGACGATCCAATCCAGTAAAATATTTAGTCCAGAACACATTATTACGTCAATAAATACCCACGGACTGCTGTTGCATCATTTCATATTAGCCGGCAGATATGCCTAATTATCTATGTATTTTCGAACGTAACTTCAGTTCGCATGTAAACATTGACGCTCTCTGGATCTCAAAATGGCGGCTGCACTCTGACCTTTAGATTGACAGCTCATATGACCTATTAGGAGCTTCCATGTCCTGTCCACAGCCTACAATAGCCAACGAGAGTCCGCGTTGAAGGACAGTGCCCGCCCCTCTTCTTTTGTGTAAAGCTCGAGCCAATTGCAACCGATCGTTCCGATGACTGGCGCTTTGTATAGCCAATGAAATTTCGAAAATACCGATATACAGCTTCAGGGGTTAGATTTAGAGGCAGAACACGGAAGTCACCTGCGAAACTGCGAGTCAGGTACCTACGTCCATGCCTTAAAATGCAAAGTGTGGCTTTTGAGAGTTTTGGAGATTTTAGGAAAGTAAATAGTGGCGAAATAACTTATAGATTACTGTGTTCTAGGGCTGCAACTACCGATTATAATCGACTAATCTGTTAATTAGTTTTTCGATTAATCGAATAAAAAAACAAAAAAGCATTACTTTCCAACCCTTTATTCAAAAACAGAACTGAAAATCTTTAGAAATTGCACAAACAGGTTGCTCCTTGAACATCCCTGAGCTGTTAAAGTAATAATAATTTTAAAAAATGTATGCTTTACATCTGCCAAATATATAGGCTTTTTTTTAATAAAGTGCACAAAAAGATGTATATTTTTGTTTAAAGGGACCTGAGCTGTCAGAACAATAAATAGTTTATAAAAAATAAAGACAAATATAAATCAGAAAACTTAACAAGATTTGTTTGAACGTCAGAACTTGTTCTCTACACTACACTCACAGACGCACACACTCACAGACGCACACACTCACAAACTCACACTCAGACACACACACACGCACTCACTCCCTTTGTTCAGACACTGCATTGCAATGCAAAAATGTGAGCATGTCCACATGCTCCTGGCTCAGGCTCGCTATTTTCTTGCAGGCTGTTTCCTGCTGCAGAAAACAGCCGCTCAGATGGTGTTTAGGTACGACTTAGGTCGTACTGATTTCTCTGCCTCCGCCATGTTTTCTTGCTCCGCTCTGCTCTCAACTTTTCTTTTTTATACTCAAACATCTCTGCGACTTATTGAGTGGCGTAATAGTCGCACGACACAACGAATCGATTATGAAATTCGTTGAAAACTCTATTAATTATCGAATTTTATCGATTCGTTGTTGCAGCCCTACTGTATTCAGACATAAATAAGCTTTAGATTAAATTATGAATGCACATTTTTACACAGCCTAGGTATGTTACCATGGTTACCATGGGTCTCCAAAATAGGAAAGTGCCTAGACATACCCTGAGTAAAACATGTGTAAAATATTCATTTTCTGTGGTATTGTTATCAAATTTGAACCTGGACTAGGTACTGCTGTGGTCCCATTGTGTTTTCCAGCTAATAAGTCCAGCTGTAGTCATCTGCAGGCATCTGTTTGCAAAACAATATTCAGGCGCAAATAAAAACTTCAGTGTGTTCAAACTTCTATTACTCAATGCCAGTAGCACTTACAGTGATTCTGATTCTCTACTGGGGAAAAAACTTCAGAGTGTTACCTTTCAAAAGAGACCAAAACCATGCATGTACTCCAAATGGTTCAAGAACAGCTTTCAATTTACTTTGGGTACACATTGGATAGGCGTTTTAGGCTAATTTTACTGGAGTGGTAACAGGTTAACACAATATCTGCTGTCATATTACCAAAGTAGAGAAACATACATGACTTAGGTATCAGTGGTGGGCCGTCAGGGCCAGCAAGGCCTTCTCTGCTGGCCTAGACAAAATCACAAAGTTATAGCTATTTTATAATTGAATAACTTTTCATAAATACACTAAATGTATTATAAATATTTTTCCCATTATCTTATTTTCTCATTGCACAGCTACGGTCTTCCTCAGTTGCTCTGCTTCCAACGCAGCTTGTTTTAAGTAGAGCTTTTATCCAATCAGATTTCACCTCTGTGTCTCTAGGTAGAAGAGAGGCCCCAGGCCTGCAGACTCACAAGTGAATCCATGTGCAGTTTAAGTTGAATGGGGACGATATTGTTTATTGTCATAGTCTTCAACCAATCAGATCTTTAGTTTGACATGTTGGGCGTATTCTTTGACATGTCAGAGCCTACAAGTACATCATCATTAACGCGCGGCTTGAGTGGTCAGTGGGCTGGCGTGACATGTTGGGCGGTGTCAATCCCAACATCTTGAGTGGACATTTTCAGCCCTGAAACGCATTAAAACGTATTCAAGAAATACAACTTGGGAGGCTTGACTGTCATCACTGGCGTCCATTAACGGAGAAGGACCTCTTGATGGAACTGAAATGAACCGATGTACTGAACAACCGTGGCATTACACTCTGAGTAATCAAAGAAAGGAGGATGGACTTTGTCTTTAAATAGTGAACAGCAGCTTTGGTAAGTGAACTGCTTTTGTTTTTACATCTGCAATAGCGTTACTACTGTGTTCATTATTCTATCGTGTCATTTTTATGATATGGTTAATATTGTTCCGTCTGATGTAAATGACATTTGAATGGTCCGTGCCCTTGAGTGTGTGGCGGAATGCGTGTTTTAGTGCCGCACTTTTGCTGGATTGATTTTGACTATATGCAATTTCCGTTAATAACGCAACATCCCGTCATGTACCTGCACTCTGCAGTAAGTGTATTTGTAGCCCTCATAGGTGTTGTTCATGTAACATTTTATTTCACTTCTCAAATGTTGCACTGTTATGGGAATATGCGGTTTTTAAACGAAACAAATAATAACCCGTAGCTGTGGCATCATAACGAGGTTATTAGGAGGTGGTTCAACTGTAGTAAAACAGCACTCAAGGCCCAGGTATAAAATACACGGCCCGCCGCTGCTTCTGCACATACTTTGACAGTGGCATCAGACCGCCCTCTATCCATCAAACATTGCACACAATTCAGTTCTATTGAAATGTATTTGTGTAGCTCAGTATCACAAATCACAGATTTGTCTCGGAGGGCTTTACAATCCGTACAACATATAACATCCTCTCATAAAAGAGAATAGACCCAACTGCATAGAACAGTGCAGCTATTCTCCTGTCCTTGCACCAGCATTGGAACCCTGACCAATTTGCCCCGTAACAGGCTCTTGCTGCCTGCATGGTCTGCACCACCGGTACAGAAAGTCCATCAAACGGAACTTCGCCCTACCTGTTGATTAAGGTCATGATGATGCTGTTGTCAGTCCTCACCAACACGTATCTTCCCCGTATCAGGGACTTAAAGTGGACCAAGGACACTGCCTGATGCTGGAGGAGGTTGAAGTGTTGATCCTCCAGGTCTGCAGGTGCTGCATGTGCAGGAGCCCCAGCAATACCACTTGATGGGCAGCTGCCACAAACCCTAGAACCAGCTCTCCGACCAGCCAACTGACTTTGGAATGTAGGTCGCGAGGCCTTCGTCCGAGGGGGGGCGTGACGGGACAAGATGTCCCTGTGCAACCACGCACCCCTGAGAAAATCCACCAGACCTGCGGAGCTCACACTGCTCTCTGCTAGTTGTCTGTTATTGGGCTCACCAACCTAGATAGAAGCAGTAGATACCATATGCCGATGCGATATTGTCTTCATCCTCTGCAGACGGAGCTGGTGTCTCTGCAGGGATGACTGGAAGCAGTGGCAGAACATTAGCGGCTGAAGCTTGAGTGATGTGTTGTTAATCATTTTTTGGACAACAATGGAGCTCTGTGGCACAGAGGAATAAAATAGATCAAGCTGATAAACACACATTACTTGTTAGTGGATAGATTCGTTGCTTTGGTTTGTTCTTTTCAAGGGATTTCTTAACTTAAGCTTTAAATGAGCCAGTCTGTAGTAGAGAGAAATGTTTGTTGTGTCATTATACATTTTTATTTCCTATTACAATCACTCTGCTTTAACTTTGAATACATAGTGGATTATTGTTAGTCAAAGGCTGAGCAGCAAAACAATGTCCCTTTTTATTGTGTCAGGTATTGTGTCTATATAGCTATGGTTACATGATTATGGATATACATTATACAAACATTAATACTGTTACAGTAGTTATGTATCCAAACATTTTTAGCACCTGAACCACTGCTACTAATTATGGTGGTAATTACTTTTTTCTATATACTGTACATATATAGGTGATGCATTTCTTGCAAAACATATAGGCTCCATATGGATTGACATTAGAGCGTCATTAAGAGGTGGCTGAGGCTGCTCAGGAGGTAGAGCAGGTCGTCCACTAATTGGATGACCGGAGGTTCAATCCCTGGCTCCTCTAGTCCGCAAGATACTGAAGAAGACTGTGCCGTTGGTGTGTGAGAGTGTGGGAATGATTGGATTACAATCTGACGAGCAGGTGGCACTTTGTAAGGCAGCCTCTACCATCAGTGTGTGAATGTGAATGTTTGAATGTTGATATGTAGTGTTCAATGCTTTTAGTGGTTAGAATAAAGAGGCTATGTGAATGCATATTACCCATTACACTCCACATACCTTATTGTTTGCCGATGTCTTTGGAGTTACCTTCTACCAATGAACAGTTGACAGTGAGATCTGTGCAGTATCCAGATTAATGGGGACGTTTGAACACAAATAAAACAAAATTCACCTCCATGGTATTTAGGTAAAGGCAGAAATTTCTGAGACAGATGTATCCAAACCTGGACAAATATCTAGTATTAGTGGCATTTTTCTTTCAGTATTTTGAGTATACTAATTACGTTAAAAACAGGTCAGTACACTGGAATTAGAAGGAATTAGAAGGACTTGAATGTCTTTTCATATTTAGGTCAAAAGTCCTTCAACCCAACATGCAGCAGAAAGACCCAACCTGCCAGTGCTATCCACTGCACCATCGTGCTGCCAACACATGAGATGAGTCCAAACGGACAACACAGAGGATTCAAGCTTCAACATGGAGATCGAGCCTCTGCAGTTCTTTTCTATATTTTTTTTATATTCTATTCCATCCAGATTCTTCCTTTGCACATTTGTCTATGACTGATGGAAATGCCACAACGCCACCCCCCAACCTTCCCGCCCCCACTGTCTCTCTTCATTCCCTCACAAACAGACTGAAAGTACATGTCTGTGCCAGCTCTAGAGTGTTACGTGAATTCAGGAGATTAGAGGGAGAACGACTTTCAAAAATAAAAGGGGAGAGAGGGAAGTGAGTGCTGGCTTTGTCCTTGCAGATATAGCGCAGTCTGAAAACTCGATCTCTCTACCCAGGTGCAGCAGTGTGACAACAATAGTGGTTTGAACAAAGGCAACCTTTTCTGCTTTGCCCCATGGAACGGTTATTGGCCGCATAAGCACCAGGATCACTGAAAGGATGATTGCAAAGAAACAGGAGTATGTGGTAGGCGGGAAAATCTATAGCTGTGCAGAGATGTTTGATCAGGATTCAAATAGGAAATATTCAAGGAGAAATTGTCATCAAAATACCTTGAAAACTCCACTTCGCTGGCTCCTTCTCTTGGCCTATACCCATGTTTTGTATAATGGTTAACAAAGAGAAGAGAGCACTGACGAAAATTAGACCCAAAATATCATGCATCTGTATTTGAGAGTAATCCATGCACATACTGTATATGCACTTATGATTCATGTGTGGGCATTCTGTGTATTATTTTTCCAGGGCTGTGACCCGTCCAGTTCTCATCCTGCTGCCAGTGCTGGGTTTGACCTGGCTGTGTGGAGTGCTCGTCCATCTGTCGGTAGTAGTCGCCTATATTTTCATCGCTCTCAACGCACTCCAGGTAAAAAAAACTCTCAGCGCTTTCGTATAGTGGTTTTCGGCAGCAGCAGCAGGCACTACCTGCTCAGCAGCAAACACAGTTACAGACTAGCTGGTGAACATAGTGGAGCATGTAGCAGCTAAAGAGACAGATATTAAGTAGGTAGAGAACAAAACCAGAGCTCAAAGTGAGAGAATACTGGTCTTATATTCATCAGGTGGCAAGAAACACCACTCACCACTTCAACACATTAACTTAAAAGGTGCTGATATGTCAACCGAGCTTCGACTTTGGTACCCTCCAAATTATAAAAAAAAAAAAACACACCGTCAAGGCACACCCTGAAGCAGCTCCAAGACACATCGGACATGGATGATTATGTTGAAAGCATCCAGGGCTGGACTGGGGTAATAATTCAGATGGGGAGTCTCCTTTTTAGTACACATGAAAACATATCCCATCCATTCATTTTCCTCCGCTTTTCTGGGGTCGGGTCGCGGTGGCAGCAGGCCAAGCAGGCTGACCCAGAGTTCCCTCTCCACCGCAACATTTTCCAGCTCATACTGGGGGATCCCGAGGCGTTCCCAGGCCAGCTGGGAGATATAATCCCTCCAGCGTGTTCTGGGTCTTCCCCGGGGACTCCTCCCAGTTGGACGTGCCCGGAAAACCTCCAGTGGGAGGCGTCCAGGAGGCATCCTAATTAGATGCCCGAACCACCTCAGCTGACTCCTTTCGACGCGAAGGAGTAGCGGCTCGACTCCAAGCTCCCTCCTGATGTCCGAGCTCCTTACCCTATCTCTAAGGCATATCCCTCCTTGTCATATTTTCCAATTGAGCAGAGGCCCCGTCCTTTAAGATAGCATCTTAAGGAATACTTTGTGAAACAGATGCAGTTAACATTTTGAAACGGTCACAGTAAATGTGGTATGTGGGCAATGTTGTAAAAGGTTGGCGGTTGTTGGAGCTGGACCTTTTCAGGGGAGAGACAGGCCGCTGGACTTACGCTGCTGGTTACTTTCTGCAGCGAAGTCACACCAAAAATGAACTGGATCCGGCTTACAATCAAAAAGTTTTAATAAACAAGAGAAGCTAGAACAGTTGCAAACAGAATTACTCTATCGATATCAATATGTCCCTTGGGGAAGAGTCTTCACTTGCCCCACCTAATCGGCCAGCTCAGTTGGTCAACTACAGAGTGGTAATGGCGCAAACTGAAGCCCTCTGGAACTATCCTATATTTAAAAGTCTCTGTCCGAAAGTTCAAATGTCCCGTATCAGCCTCTGAGATTGGCCGAATTCAATAACCCCCTCCTGGCTTTGGGCAGTTATCAGCTCAGTGTGTGGTTGAAGTCGTCCGGACTCCTCCTGCTCTCTTGGTCATCTGTCCAGCTCCTCTGTGTCCACTTTGATGTCTCTGGTCCTTGACCTATTCCCTCATATGGTCGTGAAGAGCCTGTCCCCTGCATTCCTCACTGACCCTATCTCCCCTGCTCTCTCTGCCTCATGGCTCAGAACCCCCATCTACATGTGACTATACTTTATTCAATACTTCCAATGATTATGTTTAAGACTCCTACAAGTAAACTTATTGCGAATGTATAATATCTTCTATAAGTAAACATCCTGTAAACCTATAACACATTCCATAAGTAAATATATTGTGACTCTTAACATAATTTACATTCTTATCATTGTGACACTTCTATTCACCACTAGGGGTGTTATTAATTCTACTAAATAATGCTTTTCATACTTAAATTCTTCACACTGTTAACATTGTAACACGTGGTTAACATTGTGAAACGGTGGTGGTTAGCGTTGTAAGACGTGGTTAATGTTGTAAACATTGTGAAACTGTGGTGGTTAGCCTTGTAACGCGCGGTTAACGTTGTAACACGTGGTTAACATTGTGAAACTGTGGTGGTTAGCGTTGTAACGCGTGGTTAACGTTGTAACACGTGGTTAACGTTGTAACATGTGGTTAACATTGTGAAACTGTGGTGGTTAGCATTGTAACGCGCGGTTAATGTTGTAACACGTGGTTAACATTGTGAAACTGTGGTGGTTAGCCTTGTAACGCGTGGTTAACGTTGTAACACGTGGTTAACATTGTGAAACTGGTGGTTAGCCTTGTAACGCGTGGTTAACGTTGTAACACGTGGTTAACATTGTGAAACTGTGGTGGTTAGCGTTGTAACACGTGGTTAACGTTGTAACACGTGGTTAACGTTGTAACACGTGGTTAACATTGTGAAACGGTGGTGGTTAGCGTTGTAAGACGTGGTTAATGTTGTAAACATTGTGAAACTGTGGTGGTTAGCCTTGTAACGCGTGGTTAACGTTGTAACACGTGGTTAACATTGTGAAACTGTGGTGGTTAGCGTTGTAACGCGTGGTTAACGTTGTAACATGTGGTTAACATTGTGAAACTGTGGTGGTTAGCATTGTAACGCGCGGTTAATGTTGTAACACGTGGTTAACATTGTGAAACTGTGGTGGTTAGCCTTGTAACGCGTGGTTAACGTTGTAACACGTGGTTAACATTGTGAAACTGTGGTGGTTAGCCTTGTAACGCGTGGTTAACGTTGTAACACGTGGTTAACATTGTGAAACTGTGGTGGTTAGCGTTGTAACACGTGGTTAACGTTGTAACACGTGGTTAACGTTGTAACATGTGGTTAACATTGTGAAACTGTGGTGGTTAGCGTTGTAACGCGCGGTTAATGTTGTAACACGTGGTTAACATTGTGAAACTGTGGTGGTTAGCCTTGTAATGCGTGGTTAACATTGTAACACGTGGTTAACATTGTGAAACTGTGGTGGTTAGCGTTGTAACGCGTGGTTAACGTTGTAACACGTGGTTAACATTGTGAAACTGTGGTGGTTAGCCTTGTAACGCGTGGTTAATGTTGTAACACGTGGTTAACATTGTAACACGTGGTTAACATTGTGAAACTGTGGTGTTAGCCTTGTAACGCGTGGTTAACGTTGTAACACGTGGTTAATGTTGTAACACGTGGTTATTGTTGTGGTGGCGGTTTGGTGGCGGTTTACGTTGTAACATATGGTTAACATTGTGAAACTGTGGTGGTTAGCCTTGTAACGCGTGGTTAACGTTGTAACACGTGGTTAACATTGTGAAACTGTGGTGGTTAGCCTTGTAACGCGTGGTTAACGTTGTAACACGTGGTTAACATTGTGAAACTGTGGTGGTTAGCGTTGTAACGCGCGGTTAATGTTGTAACACGTGGTTAACATTGTGAAACTGTGGTGGTTAGCCTTGTAACGCGTGGTTAACGTTGTAACACGTGGTTAACATTGTGAAACTGTGGTGGTTAGCGTTGTAACGCGTGGTTAATGTTGTAACACGTGGTTAACATTGTAACACGTGGTTAACATTGTGAAACTGTGGTGTTAGCCTTGTAACGCGTGGTTAACGTTGTAACACGTGGTTAATGTTGTGGTGGCGGTTTACGTTGTAACATATGGTTAATGTTGTGAAACAAAGGGGGTTAGCGGTTAAAGTTGTAAAATGTGGTTAACGTTATGAAATGGTGGCAGTTTACGTTGTAACACTTGGTTAATGTTGTTAAACGGTTGCGGTTAACATTGTAACATGTGGTTAACGTTGTGAAAAAAACATTTGGTTCGGGTAAAAAAAAATGACGTTTTGGCCTAAAATAAGTGCACTTGTAATGTAAGCCACTGACATAATGACACGTTAGTCACCGCAGAGAGAGCATGCCCTCCGACACAATGTTGAGTAGAGAGCAGGTGATTGAAATTGCTGTTTAGTGACACCAATGCACACAAGTAGAAAGAAGACTGAATTATATTTATAAAGGTGCCATTTGATATATGAATCCTCAAAAAGGCAAACCCATATCCATCAAAGTCAGATTTTTGGGGGGATAAAGTCAGTTGCTATCTATAACAAAATGATATGCTTATTCCCACTGAAAGCGTTCTCTTTGACCTTTCTACTTTCTCAGCAAAATAGCATAAGAAACACATTTTACTTTATAAATCAAACACATTTTCGATTATATATACATATATATCAATTAGTGCTGGGCAACGATTACAATTTTTATAGTAATTATCGTATGATTTTCTGCGATTAATTGCATTGTTATGCGCAAAGTTCAAGGAACTTCAGGAAGGAAGGACCTGCGGTACCTCTCCCTCACAGGTGGCTGAAGGAGCTGCACAGAGCTGCCAGGGCGTCCCGCATGGGGTGGGAGGTGTTGTTCATCAGGGATGATAGCTTAGCCATCATCCTCCTGTCTCCCACCACCTCCACCGTATCCAGTGGACACCCCAGCACACTGCTGGCCTTCTTGATCGTCTGTTCCTGTTTGCTGTCGAGATGCTGCTGCCCCAGCAGACCACTCCATAAGAGATGGCTGATGCCACCACGGAGTCAAGGAAGGTCCTCAGGAGTGCTCCCTGCACTCAAAAAGACCTCAGTCCCGTCAGCAGATAGAGTCTGCTCTGACCGTGTAACAGGCAACGTGCTGTCTGACACTCCCACCACGTCACAGACAACGTGCTGCCTGACACTCCCACCACGTAACAGGCAACGTGCTGTCTGACACTCCCACCACGTAACAGACAACGTGCTGTCTGACACTCCCACCACGTAACAGGCAACGTGCTGTCTGATACTCCCACCACGTAACAGGCAACGTGCTGCCTGACACTCCCACCACGTAACAGACAACGTGTTGTCTGATACTCCCACCACGTCACAGACAACGTGCTGCCTGACACTCCCACCACGTAACAGACAACGTGCTGTCTGACACTCCCACCACGTCACAGACAACGTGCTGCCTGACACTCCCACCACGTAACAGACAACGTGCTGCCTGACACTCCCACCACGTAACAGACAACGTGTTGTCTGATACTCCCACCACGTCACAGACAACGTGCTGCCTGACACTCCCACCACGTAACAGACAACGTGCTGCCTGACACTCCCACCACGTAACAGACAACGTGTTGTCTGACACTCCCACCACGTCACAGACAACGTGCTGCCTGACACTCCCACCACGTAACAGACAACGTGCTGTCTGACACTCCCACCACGTAACAGACAACGTGCTGTCTGACACTCCCACCACGTAACAGGCAACGTGCTGCCTGACACTCCCACCACGTAACAGACAACGTGCTGTCTGACACTCCCACCACGTCACAGACAACGTGCTGCCTGACACTCCCACCACGTAACAGACAACGTGCTGTCTGACACTCCCACCACGTAACAGGCAACGTGCTGCCTGACACTCCCACCACGTAACAGGCAACGTGCTGTCTGACACTCCCACCACGTAACAGGCAACGTGCTGCCTGACACTCCCACCACGTAACAGACAACGTGCTGTCTGACACTCCCACCACGTAACAGACAACGTGTTGTCTGACACTCCCACCACGTAACAGACAACGTGCTGCCTGACACTCCCACCACAGAAGAACAACATTCTACTCTGTTCAGGCATGTGTGTTCTAGAAGGCACGCTATGCTAAACTAGCTTAGCAGGAAAACCAACAGCAGCACACACGCTACAAACTCTCCCTGCAGCGTTTATGCAGCTATTCCCTACCGATTCAAACAGGGCTAAAGCAACCGCCACGGCGATTGTTATATTTATTGCCGCGGGTATTAGACCCTACTCTGGAGTGGAAAACGCTGGCTTTACGATCATGCTTATTGAGCCCCGTGACATTACTCATTCACAAGCCCATTTCCCCAGACCATAATTTCTGTTTTGTAAAAAAAAGCTCCAAAGCTCCCTCTGCTGCTCTGACAACAGACGGCCGGACGTCACGGACTACTCAAAGCTACCTGACTGTAACGACACATTACCTCACTACTGAATGATGAGCCATGTTCTTCAGACATGCCCCCTTGAGAGTCTCACCAGCGAGGATTTGGCCCAAGAGATGACAGAAGCAGTGGAAGTTGGAGCGAGCTAATGTAACTATTCCTGTGACTACTGACGATGCCAGGAATATAGTAAATGCTGTGAGAGCTGCTGGACTAGGACCACCAATAGGATGCTTTGCCCATGTCATTAATCTAGCATCTCAGAAAGCAACGGCAGTGCAGAGGATCTCTGGCCTTCTCCAAAGATGAAGCACAATGGCAGCACATGTCCTGAAGACAAAAGAGTTGCTGCAGCTTCCTGTACACAAATGAATCCATCATAGTTCAAAGTAAAAACATGTGATAATAGTTTTAATAAATACAAATATTTTTAAATTAAGGAAATTTCTCTGGTATATCTCCTTTTTGCTGTATTGAAAACGTACCGAACCGTAGCACCACTGTGTCGTATTGAACCGAACCGAGAATGTTGTGAACCGTTATACCCCTAATATATCTATATATATATATACATATCTAATGGTTGGATGTGATTATGTGTGTGTGTGTGTGTGTGTGTGTGTTTGTTTTGTGTGTGTGTGTGTGCGTGCTTCATAACTAGTAACTAGAGTGTACTGGGGCCACTGTTCATGCACCTTCATGTGTATTTGTGCATGCTTGCGAGCGTGCATGTGCGTGTATGTGTGGGAGAAGCCAGGAGGCCTTTGAACGGCAGGTCATACCACATCTACCTCCAGCCCTCCTCCCCTGATAACACAGCAGTTACTTCCTCTCTTAGACACTCTTCTCTCACATCAACCTTTTTCTATACGCTGTCCCTGTTTTGCTTATACTTTCCGTCCATTCTCTCTCTTTGTCTTCTCTGACCCCACCCGCCCCTCCGAGCTCTTCCCGGGTCTTTAATTAATCAAAATGAGCTAGCCCCTGGGTGACCCCCAGAGAGCTGCTAGTTAATTCAGATTTACTGCCAGTGTCCAGCTGAGGGCAGATAACACTACAGTAGGAGTTCTTCCTCATGTAGGTAGGAGGATGATGCTGGGCCAGCCCATCTTCTTCTTTCGACAAAGAAAAGTGATTTTACTGGGCTGCTTCAAAAGTCTATAAAAGCAAAGTATGACACAGAGCGTCTACGGGCCAAGACAGCAGAGCCTGAGTGCAAAACTGTGCTGAATAATAATATCCAGTGTAGGTTTTAATCCACTGCACTAGTCCCTGTCTCTAATATCACTAGATCTTCCTCTTCTGCTTCTGTCCCACTAAATGTCTGTATCAACACTGACTTATTGATCTGTCTGATTTATTAGGCGTACTGTTGGTAATGGTGTGGTGCAGGTTACACACTGTACACACACTGTACACATAGTATACACACTGCAGTGTGGCTCCTATATTTCTGCAACAAGCAACAAGCTGATATTTACGCACACTGACAACGTAAGCAAGGTTTGAACTGAATGTTTTCCAGGTGAGACTGTCTGAAAATATTCACTGTTATCCCGGCATTTAAACGATTATCGCATCTCGCCACTCTCTACGATTACAAGCTTTTCACATCGCCTTCGACTGTGGCTGTTGGACATATCTGCTAACCTGGCCTCACCCCCAGGGCATCAAAAACCTACGCTTGGTCAGTGCGCCGTGGCGTCTTGATGATGACACACAAGGCAGAAGTTCATCTAACTCCAGTGTTAACCCATCTGAGTCATTATTAGACGTAGTGTAAAGACCAAGAAACAAACAGGATTTTTACACAGCATTCGTGTCCTATGTACAACCAAAAGTTGAGTGATTTTTACTGATGACGTGACGTTCTGTCACCTACCGCTACATCACTGAGTCACATGTCATTATGCCTGTAGCTTACAGTTCGTTGTAAGCATACTTATTATATATTATACTTAATTCAAGCCAAGCACCTTGCATGTGATCAGAGCTTTTCATTTAAATGCTTTTAATACTTCTTTCTTTACAGGGTTTGTATAAAGGCAATAAAGTAGTCATATGAGTTATGAGTGACAATTGGTTTATGGCATTTAGCCAGTTACACTCGTTGTCATCTTGCTTCTTCACAGTACATTTTGTTTGTACGCCCTCTGGGGGTTTCGGAGAATAATGCAACGAACAGCACGTTGAGCATAAACACCTTTGTGTTAATTACCTGCAACCCCACAGGGTCAAGATACTACTTAAAATGCTTCTGCACCAGTGACAACATATGAAAAGTAGGAATGAGATCACGTCTCGCATCTGCAAACACTTCCTTCTGACTTCATTCACGTACTAACTAGTTATTTTGTATAACTCAGTCTTGCTGCTGCTTCTGCTGTGGAGCGTTCACGGTTGGGTGGGGGATCATAGTTTTATAGTATTCCCAGTTCTTCAGTATATCACTGGACTTACAAAAAAACCTTTTTTCCAAATTACATTTACAGATAGATAGATTGGATTTAGTTCAGCTCAGAGTTGAGTGCCGCACCCTGCTGAATCCGACTGGTGTTCATGCCAAAAGGGAGTAGAAAACCACACAGATTGAGAGCATGAAAAGGTCTTTCGCAATACTTGGTAAATTGTTGGTAAAGAGAAAAGCAGAGTTTGCCGGAGAGTGAGCGGAGTACTAAATGGACTTGATGAAGGTATTGTCAACAAAAACTGTATGAATGGAATTGAAATTTATTCTTCTCCGCTTTCCAATTTTCACATGCCTTATGTGCCTCTCTTCTCTCCGCAGGGCCTGTATATCTTCTTTGTGTATGCTGTTTACAACAGTGAGGTAAGGTATTCAGTCCATTGTCAATGCTGCTGTCTGTTGCCACTGCGGCAGAATATCAGAATGTATCTTCGTGCGGTATGTGAGGCTGCCAGCCTTTTGGACAAACCAGTGGGTGTAAACGCTGCTTCTCATTTAGGTGAGGAATGCCATAAAGAGGATCAAAGAAAAGAGAAAGGCCTTATCTTTCACGGTGAGTGTGTAAAAAGCACACAGCAGTGATCAAGTCCATCAGTACAAGACAGAAAATACATTCCTCTTTACAAATGTTCATTTTAGTGGAAGTCCGACTTTGTTTTTGTATGCTAAATGTTTTAGTCTCGTAGTAGTGTAGTCCATATATTATACTTTCTGATCAAATACTTTCCCTAAAGTCACTTCTGAGTGGGTTGTGGTGTATTTTCAGAACTGTTCCCAGCCAACCAGCTTCCTACCGTCCCAGAGGGCCCCGATTACCTCCTGGGGCCGCAGTCCACCAACCCCCTCTAGCCCTGAAACTAGTGAGACCTCTGGACCCCCCAGCTCCACCTACACATCATTGGTCATCAAGAACGGTAGGCTGGCAACCTTGGACTGATGTGTGTACTGTGTGTGACATTACTTTACGGGAGGTATTTTGTGAGGATTGTGTGTTTGGTCTCACGTAATATGTTATTTAAGTGAAAGTGAAGCCCAAAAAGAGGAAGGAATGGAAATGTACACAAACGGAGCGACTGTGGCTCAGTGGTAGAGCAGGGTCGTCTGTCAATCAGAGGATCGGCGGTTTGATCCTCGGCTCCGCTAGTCCATGTTGATGGACAACACCCCAAGTTCTTCCCGTACCTACGGTGTGTGAATGTTGTATGATGTCCTGGTGGCACCTTGCATGTTAGCCCCTGTCATCAGTGTATGGGTGTGAATGATGACACGCAACAAACACTTAACACCGAGGCTTGGTCAGTGTCCCGTCACTAAACTACTACGTGGTAGGTTCCCCTCAAGTGTCAGTTTTGGACGTGTCCAAACCAAAGGCGTGTCAATTCTCCTTATGCTGCCCCATCTATTTTTTTCACTTCCTGTTAGAATGCAACTATTTGTTCTTCTGGACACACACACACACACACACACACACACACACACACACACACACACACACACACACACACACACACACACACACACACACACACACACACACACACACACACACACACACAGTCTCTCTTTAGTTTTGTTTCCCCCCTTCAACCAGAGGTGGGAGTTGCCCCTACTCTATGGCAACCCTCAAGGGACATATCATCTTCAACACCATAACGAGAAACACGAGACAGTCTGTTACAGAGGAAGTATTTTGCTGCTGTTAACATTATAAGTAAGCATTAGTTATGCAAAGGCCCAACCAATTTGAGTTCCAATGGCAGAGTGGGGCTGCTATCCACTGGTGCCCGTTGACTTCACTTAATTTCAAATTTTGGTTTATCTCATCAGCAGCAATCTGT